>NC_090331.1:73390481-73556627 GCF_035084215.1 Heptranchias perlo | reverse complement strand
TTCTCTGTTCCAAGGAGAACATCCCAGCATCTCCACTCTATCCATGTAACTGAAGTCCCTCATCCCTGGAATCATTCTAGTAAATCTCTTCTGCACCCTCTCTAAGGCCTTCACATCTTTCCTCAAGTGCGGTGCCCAGAACTGGACACAATATTCCAACTGTGGCCAAACCAATGTTTTATAAAGGTTCATGACTTCCTTACTTTTGTACTCCATGCCTCTATTTATAAAGCCCAGCATCCCATATGCTTTCTTAACATCTGCCCTGCCACCTTCAAAGATTTGTGTACATATACCCTCCTACCGAAATGCATCACCTCACATTTTTCTGCGTTAATTTCCAGCTGCCACGTGTCCACCCATGCCACCAGCCTGTCTTCGTGTTTCTGCTTCTCTCTTTCCTGTTTCTCCTTCTCTCTCTTTCCTGTTTCTCCTTCTCTCTCTTTCCTGTTTCTCCTTCTCTCTCTTTCCTGTTTCTCCTTCTCTCTCTTTCCTGTTTCTCCTTCTCTCTCTTTCCTGTTTCTCCTTCTCTCTCTTTCCTGTTTCTCCTTCTCTCTCTTTCCTGTTTCTCCTTCTCTCTCTTTCCTGTTTCTCCTTCTCTCTCTTTCCTGTTTCTCCTTCTCTCTCTTTCCTGTTTCTCCTTCTCTCTCTTTCCTGTTTCTCCTTCTCTCTCTTTCCTGTTTCTCCTTCTCTCTCTTTCCTGTTTCTCCTTCTCTCTCTTTCCTGTTTCTCCTTCTCTCTCTTTCCTGTTTCTCCTTCTCTCTCTTTCCTGTTTCTCCTTCTCTCTCTTTCCTGTTTCTCCTTCTCTCTCTTTCCTGTTTCTCCTTCTCTCTCTTTCCTGTTTCTCCTTCTCTCTCTTATTTTCTTCATCCTTTCAAGTGATCAGTGGTGTAACCTGGCAGCTGAAGAGAGCTGCTGATGGCTCAGGCTCCATTTTCCAGTGCTTGATGTGGGGCACGAGTTAGGGGAGGAATCCAGCAGGCCAGAAAGTTATGGTGGCTTTTAGGTCATATTTGGTGGCTAACAGGTGTGGGGTATGAAAGCCCCATTTTAATTAAACAACAAAGGCAGGAAAGCCATGTAGAGCACCCGAGACTCCAAGCTGCCAGCCGCTGCACCCCCTCCCCCACGAAAACCCCAAGACACCATCATCCACTGCAGCCCCCACAGCGAGTCCGTGCCCTTAACACACTCTGGCGCCAGGACCCCGAGCTCCCACCACCCTCTACACTGTCCACCAGGACCCCACATCCTGACCAGCTACTGCCAGGATGCCGAGCTCCTATTGGTCGCTGAACTTCCTACCACAGAATCCCTTCCTCGTTTGGACCCCAAAGTACTAAGGGCTTGCATTGCCACCAACAGCTAATCCCTACACACCATTGAGGTCCCCATTGGCCCGAGAACCCTACTGTGATCCAGAAACCCCAGCTTCCCTGACCTAAGCACCAGACCAGGTTTCCACACTGCTTAAAGCGCATTTCTGCTGTAAACAGAAAAGGCTTTGTTTATTAAGCACTTTTTTTTTTAAGTGCTTAGCAGACATAAAATCGTTGCTGCTCATAGCAAGAACTGGCCTTTAGCGGCATAAGGAGTTGGACCAGGAGTCTGGATGGCAGGAGGGGGCAAAAGTCATTGGGAGGTTTGGGCATGTGCAGACCACAGCAGTGGGACTTCCCACAATAGCACAGGGAATCTTATAGGTAATCCCATCCTTGCAGACATAAATACCAGATTCCTACCATCAAAAGGAACCAGCTTAAAGTTCCTTTTTAAATGGAATGAATTCAACATCAGGTAGAGTGATGCTGTATGCATATCGTCTCCTTGCTTGGAAGCATGAATTAGCATCACTCACATACAGCACCACCTACTTTAGAGACGCAAATATCAAGAACTGGGAGGACTGAAAGGTAAGCATAATGTAAATATATGGGAAATTTAAACCATCAGCTTAAACTTAAGATCCATGATGGAAATAGCATGGAATTGCACACTACACATAAAATTTAATATAATAAAATATGTATGTTTATATAAAATAAATCTTATGTCTGCATGCACTTACTTTCTATAAAACCTTGCATCCTGTTAACCTCTATTATAAATTCCTATGTCCACATTTATAATGGAAATTGCCTATGCAAACTTGTCATGCTACATTTACACCCTCCAGCCTGTGGTGGCACTGAAGCTCCTTTGTTTAGTGTCCCACAGTCTGCATTGTAGAAAAATATAAAAATATTGATGCTACAACCAACTCTATTTCTTTGCTTCCAAAAAAGATTTGCTATTTAGCTGTAATTTTTTAAAAATTATATAAAAGTAAGGATAGAATGTAAGTTGTAAAATGGGGTTCAATTACATCTGCACACTCTGGTCCAATTATCCCCTGCACCTTAACCCCATTTTACCTAGTCTTGAATCATAGTGTGCAACATCACAGAAGATCTACACATATATATCTGTTGAAAATCCAGACCTAAACTGCTGTCACTCTGCCTAACTATAAGCATCTTCAGCACTCAATTTAAAATTCAGTCCACTACAAATTATACGGATGAACCCGCACATCCTTTGTTTGTATTTCTATTTCTGTTTTCAGTTTGAATGTTTGTGCATGAAGAGTGAACGCTAACCATGACATTACCCTGACCTAACTGGTGACTCAGCAAGAATAAACTATAAAGCTTCTATGGCTACACAGCAAAGATTCAGATTAATGTACCAGTCAAAAATGTAAGAAAACCAAGTGGGCCAATCAATAACAGATTTTAAGTTAATTAACACAAACAAATAGTTGATTGATTTACCAATCATAGTATAGTAGTGCAGATTTAGATCCTTCCCATGAAAGATAGGTGACAAGATGACAAACATGGAACTGTTTTCCTATTTTTTGTCTTCCATTTTATCAGCCTATCACTTGTTCTATATTGGATGCACCTATTTAAAAACTGGGACCTTCATGAGCAAGGGCTCAATCACAGTAATTAACACAATCCTATATGAGACACTAAATATATGCAACCAGGAAGTTACACCATTTTTCTGACTGGCTAGTCTGAATATTTGATTAACCACGATTGTACGAAAACAAAATGGAATAAGTTATCAAAAAGCATTGTAAATACGAAGAACATTTTAAGCAAGTCTGAAAGCTTTACATTAAATCTGCTCATTTGGATGGATTCAATAAAATCCTCATTTCCTGCTATCAATCATAGAACATGAAAAGCAGCTGCTGGAATTAGCTACAGCAAGCTGAAAACCCATTGTTCTAAGACCCCCAAAATCAATTTTGCACCAGAATGCTATCTTAAAAAAATCAGAATTTTAATGGGTTAAAGTTCTAAATTAATCATTCTCGCCTTGGCTAAATACAGTACCCATGTAAGCACTTCCTAAATTGCTCACTTAAAAAAAAGATTAACAACCTGTTAAACTGAAAGTGAGCATATTTCTGTAAAGTTTTGATACGTGAAACACAATTTTATCATTTTGTTCTCCCATGCAATTACAATTATAAACTAATACTGTCCCTAAATGTCCAATGCTGAACTAAACAGAGCTGGATTTTGGAGGCATTTTTCCCTGACTGGATATAAATGGAAGAAAATGTGAGGCTTGGTTACTAGTCACAAAATTAACCAGTTAGAGAGTCTATTAGCTTCAGTACAAACTTCATCAGCCAAACCATTAATGATGGCTTTTGCAACACTGTATTGTACTTTGCCAGATCAACTAAACAAAAATATATTTCACCACATAAACATCTTTTCTTAACAATTGCCAAATTGGCAAGTGGCCAGAGCTGTCTAAGTTTAACTTGCCTTTCAATAACATCTGAAACTTTGTATGGGTTTGATTGTTTTTAAATATATATTCGGCCCCTAAAACTTTAAGAGCCAAATGCTTCCAGGCAAAACCTGTGACTTAGAGGGAGGCCTGGTCATCTAAATCTAACTAAAAATACAACTTCTTCCTTCAGTACAATTTTTGATCCTGCAACTTACCAAATGCGCAAGTGTCATTACATAATAGATGCTCAGAATCTCAGTGCCAAAACGTAATGCCGATATAAATGAAACACAGATGGTAACCTTGCCAGAACACAGTTACTAGGGGGTGCTATGAAATGCTGAATACGATAATACAGATATCAATCTGTTAGCAGCAAAAGTAAAACTTTAACATTTTGACACTTGAAAAATTACAATTAAAACTCAAAAAATAATTTTCAGTGAACAATGCGAAGTATAATGAAATATGCTGCACATGTTCACAACTCCACTATTAGTACCAGTAATTTATCATTCCAGATCTTGCATCTTAAAAAAGCTTATGCATAGTCTTATAACAAGATATGCAGTGAACAAGATATCCAGTTAAAGAGTGATGGTGCATGGGTGACATCACATGTTGGTGCTTTGTGATCCAAATGACACATGCCAAGGGAAGAACTCACATTTTTCCATATGGATGAAAAAAAATTAATTCTGTGCTTGTCTCACTCTGGGCTGCTCCAATGCACCTCCAAGTGGCCAAAGAGCAACACTGGAAGTTGCTTACCTGCCTGCTTTCCTACTTTGTGATGTGGAGATGCCGGTGATGGACTGGGGTTGACAATTGTAAACACTTTTACAACACCAAGTTATAGTCCAGCAATTTTATTTTAAATTCACAAGCTTTCGGAGGCTACCTCCTTCCTCAGGTGAGGAAGGAGGTAGCCTCCGAAAGCTTGTGAATTTAAAATAAAATTGCTGGACTATAACTTGGTGTTGTAAAATTGTTTACAATTTCCTACTTTGTGTCATTGCCACCACTGATCGTGATCTTTTTCCTTTAGATATGGATGCAAGACAAAACCTTTGGTACAGTAACTCTAATGTTAATGTCTGTAAATTGTGTCAGTGCCATGCCTAGTATTTTATGGCGTTAGAGTGTATGCAGAAAAAGAAAATGCTTGGCCTTAATGAGTTTGCTATGCAAATACAAAGAAAAATATCAAGAACCAGTGCCACGTAATACACAAAAAAACTGCATTCCTTTGGAGCATTACAATTCAAGAACTGGTAAATTCTAAAAGCAAATATATAGTATTAGTTATTCGACTTCGTTCCATATACATTCATTTGAAATCAACCCTTAGGTTTATACAAAGTTAAAACAAATTCTTCTGGTAGAAAATGTAATTGATACAAAAGGAACTTGTTTTCATACAATTACAAATATACAGATATTGTTTATCCCAGATTTAAAATTTCAGGTCATAATTTCATTATCAATATGCCTTTTCCAAAAAAAACAGCATTTTTGTTTATTTTGTCATCAGTATTCACCATTTAAACATAGTCAAGAATCACGGCTCGGTAGACATCAGTGTGATGCTGCATATTAATAAACAGTCATTAACCTAAACTGCTTCATCAATTCTGTCATTTAACTTTGATTAATTCATTGCCTTTGCACTAGATTTCAACTCCTCCAAACTAGTTGTCTGGCAATGTCATCAGCCTCTCACTGGTTAAAAAAAACTTGTTTTTTGTATAAATTAACAGAATTGACAGGAAATAAAAATAAATAAAAGGGTGCGTGTGTCCAAGTTAATCATAATTCTGGCAGCTCCTATGCATGGTGTAGTACTGTAACCAGGAAAGTCCCACGTTTGATAAATAGCTTGCTCCTAGTTAGTTGACCAAAGTCAGGGCAGCAGAAAGGACATTACAACTGGCTTCAGAGTCACCAGGCTAGAGAGGAGGAACAAAAAAAAAAGCTATGCTTCCCATTCCTGGTTACCATCTCCTGACCTCTTGAAGAAGTGAATCCGTGTGGATGCCAGATAAGGACAGATCAGGCTTAGATGTGATACCCATTCCCTCAGTCAGCAAGCATGCTGATGATTACCATCTAGATGCATCAAGCCACTTAGGTGAGGTACCAGAGGGCTGCTGATATTTTTGAATCCATACCACAGAGTGAGTTACCACCTTACGCACAAGAGTGAAGAATATGTATGGCGGGGGGGGGGGGGGGGGAATTAAATTCTTTGAAAACAATTTACTTTTTAAAAAAGGTTCGATGGTGAACTTCACTTTGAAGTGATGTATGCCCCACAGTTGGCAAAAAGAGATTCAGGATAAGATCAACAAAAAAAGGTCACCTGAAATATGGAACTAACTTTATCCAACATATTTTGCTGCTGCCATGCGGCACTGTGCCAACACTGGAAATGCCCCAAAAATGGTTGGAAAAACAAAAAGGAGGAAACTATATCAACTCCAGAGACCTGGAATTGTGTTAAAGTCTGTAACCTAAGATGGCATTCACAAACCATTCAGCTAGATTCCTGTGATTTATGGCACAACTGGAACTCGTCCAGCCGATCATTCCCAAGAGTCTTATTCTATGTAACATATAGCAATGATCTCTTGCACTTTGACCTTTTAAACAGATATGAAGAACAGTTGGGCCGATCTTTCCTTTAGTATTTTCAATAGTTGGAGTGTCACCAATAATCCAGTGCTAAAGATTTGGCACCCCTGAGCCAAGCCATTCATAAACTCAGAACAAAAGCCCTTTTTTCTCTCCAATCAACATTATTCTCCCATGTTTCAATTCTTGTGTTTCAAACCCTGGTCGTTTTTCAAGTTATCTCTCACATGTTCTGTAGTTCCTATACAATCTGGCTGTCTTGCTTTCAAATCTGCACAAAAGGGCTCATTAATTACCAAATTCAAGGTAATTTTTTCAAAACTGCTTCAAATTGGTAATAATTTCTTTTACCGAAATTGGTCCGTATACAACCATGGGCACTCAAAATGCCAGTGTCATTAGAAATACAATATATAGCAAATGTGTCTTAGACAAATCAGAAATTAAACGAACTGGCTATTTGTAAATTGGTTACTGTGTAAAGTAAATACTTGAAGTGTTAACAGAAGTAGGCGGCCTGGCCCCCAAGCACCATCTGGCAGGCAGGTGGGTTTTGCTGCAGCTTTCCCTTTGTGGCCATCAGCTCCGCCGACACGCGTTTTGTCAGGGAGCGGAGCTGAGCTGAGGCGCATGCGCACTTCGCCACCTGGAACATCCCTCTCTTAATCCTCCTAATACAGCTGAAAGCCACTGCAGCACAGACACCAATCCCTTTCTCTGTGCAACAGCAGCAATATCGTGCAGTTGAACTGTTGGCTGAGAGGGGAGGCGGGTCACACTGCAACGCATCTGAGCTGTAATATTCTCTCAATTGGTAATCTTCAGAAATGTATCACTGTTCACCATAAAAACATTACATTATCAGGATTTTAGTTCAATGGATAACACAAATGTTATAAATGGACGGTCAACCAACGCAGAAAATAAACACAGCTTCCCCCTTCCCCAACAGATGCTGCACTAAACCAGTTCTTCTTCCCAGCGATGTGTTTTACTGCTTTTGTGAAAGTGTTCTGTGTGTTTCAATCGATTCTTAGATTACGATGGCAATTTAAATGGCTCTTGCACCTATTCTGATCTATAAACGTACATCGAATCGGAACTTCATTCACAAATCAATGACAAAATGCTGGAAACAGAACAAAAGAGACCGTTCAATCACACTTCACCCCTCTCCCTCTCCCCCTCCCTTCTGTAATCAGCTGCAGACAACCGTCAATGGACCGGCGGCTCAATTAAGAGACGCACAATTTTCCTGAAATTTCCACGCAGACAAAGACAGGTCAGATCATGCGCATTTTAAAAACGAAACACTTTCCAATTGAAGTACCCACTCCCCCCCAAAAAAACAGCCCCAGACAGACCGTCAATAACATGTGTTTGTGTGTGTCTGTGTGTGTGGCAGATACACTTCCTTTCTCCGTTGTTTGCAGACAGATTACTGCCAAGAATAGATGACAGTGCTGAAAAGGACAGAATAGGACCACGGAGAGAGGTATCCAGCAGCACCAATTTACCATTTGTGGGGATTTTAAGCAGAATAAAATGCATCGAGTTGCACCAGGAAACAAAACGACCGTAAGAGAAGTAGCACGAAAAATAAGAAAGCCCCAAATGCAGCATTCTGTACCAAGAGCCGCTGTCAATGCTGCCCATCCATCGTGGACCAACAGACCCTGAAACATGTCCTTTTCCTCCCGACTGCAGCGGCACTCGCCGCCTGTTACTCTTTCTGTTTGGACGAGGGGAGAGAGAGAGGGGGGGGGGGGTTCGGTCCATCCGTCCCTCGCCGCTCAAAGGCTTCGCCCCTGTTGTTATTTCTTTTCTTTTCTCGCACCTACCTGAGCTGTCGGAGGTTCCGCTCGCCGGCTCAGCGCTGACGGACTGAGACTC
The DNA here is from genome assembly GCF_035084215.1 of Heptranchias perlo. NCBI lineage: Eukaryota > Metazoa > Chordata > Chondrichthyes > Hexanchiformes > Hexanchidae > Heptranchias > Heptranchias perlo. Next base: position 73,548,299 of record NC_090331.1, on the reverse strand, counting down.
AGACAGAGAGGGAGAGAGGGAGGGGCTGAGCTCGGGGCGGAGGAGGGAAGCGAGGCGAGCGAGCGAGCGAGCGCGCGTTCTCGCACGTGTATTGGGCTCGCGGAAAGGGCCCGCGCGCCAATGCCCCCACCCCGCGCGCGCGCGCGCGCGCGCACACACACATCTAACGTCTTCGAGGAGAGAGAGGGAACGTGCGCGGGGGGGGGGCGGCGCGAGAGCTACCCGGCCCGCGCCACCCCCTCCCCAGACATGGCCACGAGCCGCATTGCCCAGCACGCGCCCCGCCCGCCCGCGAAAGCGGAGAGTTATTCTTCTCCCGGTGACCACAGGGAACGATTACAACAGAATTAATCACAGCCACATCAGCACCTTGAGTACAGCTTTCCCGAGAGGTGCTACGTTTTGGAGGCAGTGAATAATGGAAGCATTTGGATAAAAGGAGCAACAGTCTCCAGAAATGCAATGGGCAGGGAAATGACAGCATCTTTCCAGCAACGCAAACAAAAATGTAAACAAAAAGGGCATTTACTCCGGTAATAATTTTAAACAGCGTTAATTTTAGTCTGGCATTACGGAATGGAAAAGGATACAACATGTGTCCCCTGTGTAAGAAAAAACAATTATTAATCAAGCAAGATATAGAGTGCTGCCAACACCCATGGTTCAGTTTAATTATAAGCGTGAACTGGTCATCTAGTCAAAATAACCAGAAGAGTCTTAACAGAATGTAATGTTGGATTTATTTTAAATGATTCTTTGGTTTGTATATTTTCCATTTCAAATTAAATACTTTTGTCATGATTATTAATAATTTCCATAAGTTTTCCCATCTAAAATCCAACAGCAGTAATGATTTCTCCAAACCTTTTCTCATTCTGCCATCTACTGTTTTGGTGACCTGCTCACTTCAAATTCGTTTAATCATTTATTATTTTTTGACTGTGATCATGCAGCTTTTTACCTTTTTTATAACCGTTTCCTGTTTTTTTCCCGCAAGATATTCAATCCAAACTTTTCAGTTTTTAAAAGTAAATTACTTCAACGATTTCAGTAATTAATCTAAACAATAATATAGCCCAAAAACAATCTTTTATTTATAAACACACACCCAAACATTATATAGGTCAAAATGTAGTTTCATGTTTAAAAAATGCACAGAAGTTTGTATAAATGTATTTCAAAGTTAGAGAGCATGCATTTGGATTCTATTTTGTAGGCAATGCCCCAATTGATGACATAATTGGAGAATCAGTAATACAATAAACTGATAGTTAAAATTTTCATGTTACATTGAGAAGAATGAACATGCATTTATATAGCGCCTTTCATGACCTCAGGACATTCCAAAGTGCTTTACAGCTAGAACAACAACAATTTGCCTTTCTATTGCACCTTTAACATAGTAAAACATCCCAAGGCGATTAATAGGAGTGATCATCAAACAACATTTGACACCGAGCCACATAAGGAGATATTAGAATAGGTGACCAAAAGCTTGGTCAAAGAGGTAGGCTTTAAGGAGCGACTTAAAGAGGAGAGAGAGAGAGGTCGAGATGCAGAGAGATTTAGGGAGGGAATTCCAGAGCTGAGGGCCAAGGCAGCTGAAGGCACAGCCAGTAATGGTGGAGCAATGAAAATCAGTAATGTGCAAGAGGCCAGAATTGGAAGAGTGCCGAGATCTCGGAGGGTTGTAGGGCTGGAGGAAGTTACAAAGATAAGATGGGGCGAGACCATGGATGGATTTGAAAACACAGGCGAGAAATTTAAAATCGAGGCATTGCTGGACAAGGAGCCAATGTAGGTCAGCAAGTACAGGGGTGATGGGTGAACGGCACTTGGTGTGAGTTAGGATACAAGCAACAGAGTTCTGGATGAGCTCAAGTTTATGGAGGGTGCAAGGTGGGAGGCCGGCCAGGAGAGCATTGGTATAATCAAGTCTGACGGTAACAATGGCATGGATGAGGATTTTAGCAGCAGATGAGCTGTGGCAGCGTCAGAGACAGGCGATGTTACGGAAATGGAAATAGGTGGTCTTGGTATGGAGAGGATAAGGGGTCAATAGCTCAGTTCGGGGTCAAATAAGATGCCGAGTTTGCGAACAGTCTGTTTCAGCCTCAGACAGTAGCCATTGAGAGGGATGGAGTCGATGGCCAGGGAAAGGAGTTTGTGGCGTGGTCCGAAGGCAATAGCTTCGGTCTTCCCAATACTTTTGAAGTGCAGACACAGTTCTATTGTGTAGGGGAACTTGGCAGCCAATTTATGCACAGCAAGGTCCCACAAACAATAATGAGATAATGACCAGATAATTATTTATTGATGTTGGTCGATGGATAAATAAATTTATGATGTGGAGATGCCGGTGATGGACTGGGGTTGACAATTGTAAACAATTTTACAACACCAAGTTATAGTCCAGCAATTTTATTTTAAATTCACAAGCTTTCGGAGATTTCCTCCTTCCTCAGGCAAATGTTTCAAGAGCTCCTTGAAGCCTACGCATTTATACATATAGAACAATACATGGTGTTTACAGACTGCCCCTGCAACTGCCCGTTGCCAAGGCAATCACCGTGTTCAGACAGAGAGGTGTCACCTGCAGAACCCCCGAATACACATTCAACAAAAAAACAAACAGGGAAAAAAAACAGAGAAAAAAAACAGAGAGAGGCAGAAACATCCGGAAGGCAGAGAGACCCATGGGTCATTTGCTGGCTCTCTCTGCCTTCCGGATGTTTCTGCCTCTCTCTGTTTTTTTTCTCTGTTTTTTTTCCCTGTTTGTTTTTTTGTTGAATGTGTATTCGGGGGTTCTGCAGGTGACACCTCTCTGTCTGAACACGGTGATTGCCTTGGCAACGGGCAGTTGCAGGGGCAGTCTGTAAACACCATGTATTGTTCTATATGTATAAATGCGTAGGCTTCAAGGAGCTCTTGAAACATTTGCCTGAGGAAGGAGGAAATCTCCGAAAGCTTGTGAATTTAAAATAAAATTGCTGGACTATAACTTGGTGTTGTAAAATTAAATAAATTTAGGTCAGGGCACTCGGAGAATTTCCCAGCTCTTCTTCAAATAATGGGATCTTTTACATCCACCCAAGAGGGAAGATGAAGGCTTGTTTTAATGTCTCATCCATTAAACAGAACCTCTGACTGCACCCTCAGTATTGCACTGAAGTAGCTGCCACTTTCTTTACAGTAGGAGATGCTGACAATGTGGTATTTGTCTATGGGCCTCTGAGGAGTAGGGATGTGGGTTGACACTTTTTGATCACAACAAGCTCCTGCTGTTGGCCTGCTTTTCTTTTCAAGGTTGGCAAATCACACTGTATTCTGCCACCTATCCACACATTCTTTGTTGCTCTAATGCCTTCACTTTTTAAAAATCAGACAATGTAAAGAAGCATTAAAGATCTTCTCATCCACGGGTGGGCACCTTAGAGAAAATTTGCGGCTATTGCAAATTTGCAAATAAATGCAAATTAGTTCCATGCAACTAAAGCTACTGCTTTCTTCTTATTAAACTTATTCTACCTGTTTGATCTACCAGGGTGAAGTGATGATTCCTGTACTGCTATTGGTGCATTTACAATTTATTATTCTAAATTCAATATAGCAGGCCAGGGAACAGCTTGTCCCAGCCTGAAGCCCCAGGAAGGTAGTGGAAGGTTAGTTAAAAGGTAACAACATCCAGCCACATGGGACAGGAGTGGACCTAGTAATGAAATCAGGAAAGAAGTAGTGAGCTCCCGCTCTGCCCCCTCCACCCCTACACTCCTCATGCTGTGTGTCTCCTTAGCATGATCGACTGAGCACTGTTTGCCCCCATCTTCAGCACCTCCTTGCCCTGATCTTCGAAAGTTTTCCGGCTTTTTACCCAAAGGCGCATATAGCACTAAAACAATCTGTCTTTACTGCAAATAGATAGGTTGCCTGCTATTTGCCAATGGGAAACCTTCTGCTTACATAAGAAATAGGAGCAAGAGTAGGCCATACGGCCCCTCGAGCCTGCTTCGCCATTCGATAGGATCATGGCTGATCCTCGACCTCAACTCCACCTTCCAGCCTGATCCCCATATTCCTTGATTCCCCGAGAGTCCAAAAATCTACCTATCTCAGCCTTGAATATACTCAATGACTCAGCATCCACAGCCCTCTGGGGTAGAGAATTCCAAAGATTCACAACCTTCTGAGTGAAGAAATTCCTCCTCATCTCAGTCTTAAATGGCCGACCCCTTATCATGAGAATATGCACCCTAGTTCTAGACTCTCCAACAAGGGAACAACCACTCAGCATCTACCCTGTCAAGCCCCCTCAGAATCTTATATGTTTCAATGAGATCACCTCTCATTCTTCTAAACTCCAGAGAGTATAGGCCCATTCTACTTAATCTCTCCTCATAGGATAACCCTCTCATCCCAGGAATCAATCTAGTGAACCTTCATTGCACCGCCTCCAAGGCAAGTATATCCTTCCCTGGATAAGGAGACGAAAACTGTACGCGGTATTCCATGTGAGGTCTCACCAAAGCCCTGTACAATTGTAGTAAGACTTACTTACTCTTGTACTCCAACCCACTTGCAATAAAGGCCAACATGCCATTTGCCTTCCTAATTGCTTGCTCTACCTGCATGCAAACTTTCTGTCTTTCTTCTATGAGGACACCCAAATCTCTCTGAACACCAACATTTAATAATTTCTCATCAATTAAAAAATATTCTGTTTTTCTAGTCTTCCTACCAAACTGAATAACCTCACATTTCCCTTCATTATACTCCATCTGCCACCTTCTTGCCCACTCACTTAACCTGTCTATATCCCTTTGCAGACTTTTTTGGGCTCGATTTTCGCACCTGATCCATGGCGGGGGGGCTGCGAAAATCCGGGATTCCCGGGGCGGGTCTGGAGCCCGGCGCCAACCTGCCCACTTCCGGGTTCCCAGTGATGCGCTGACGTGCGCACGCAGCCCCCGCATGTGGGACTCCCACCAGCAATTAAAGCCGGCGGGGTGCCACTTAAAGTACATAAACAGGTATTTCAGGTCGTTTACAGACCTGATTGACCTGATATTTTAGAAGGGATGGGATTTTGAAATGAACTGAGACTGTTTCCCGTACTGGGGGAAACACTCCCAGTTCAAATGGACGTGTTGCAGCCATCAGCCTGTGGCAGCTGCAAAGGTCCATTTGACAGGTGAGGGGGGGCAGGGGGAGGCCCTCACTCATTGCAGGAGGCCACTCTGTCACTTTGGACAAAGTTTGGCCTCCACCACCCTCCACCTAACAATAAAATTCACCAACTTGCACACTTACCCCGGTGTCCAGACACATTTACCTACCTTGCGGACCCCCTCAAATGTACATCTTCTGGATGGGGGCCGCTGTAGCTGCAGTCATGACCTCCTCGGAGGGCGAACAGCATCACCGGCCTCGCCGTCCACCTCTGACACGTGGAGCTCCACAACACAGTGCTGTGACACATCCACCGGCACAGCAGGAGGGAGGGCAACCGCAGAGAGAGATGCATCGCAGAGGGCACTACCCTCGCCACAGGGTCTACAGACCGAGGCTCAGATTCCTGGACCTCTCTGAGCAGCAGTGCACACGGAGGCTCAGAGTCACCCGACATGTAGTCGTGGATATCTGCAGCCTCCTTCATACCGAGCTGCTCCCGGCTGACCCGAGCACCATCTTCTTACCTGTCAAAGTCACCACTGCCCTCAACAACTTCTCCTCCGCATCCTTCCAGGGTGCCACTGGGGACATCGCCGACGTCTCTCAGTCGTCTGCATAAAAGAGCCCTGCAAATACACCTACACCCACTCTGCAGAGACACAATGGGTGGCATCATAAGAACATAAGAACATAAGAAATTGGAGCAGGAGTAGGCCAATCGGCCCCTCGAGCCTGCTCCGCCATTCAATAAGATCATGGCTGATCTGATCCCAACCACCAATCTAAAGAACACAAGAAGTCGGAGCAGGACCCGGCCACATAGCCCCTGGGCCCTCTCCGCCACCCACAGGGCATTGACCGATCCGAACTCAGCTTCATGTCCAATTTCCTGCCCGCTCCCCATAACCCCTAATTCCCTTTACTTCTAGGAAACTGTCTATTTCTGTTTTAAATTTATCTAATGATGTAGCTTCCACAGCTTCCTGGGGCAGCAAATTCCACAGACCTACCACCCTCTGAGTGAAGAAGTTTCTCCTCATCTCAGTTTTGAAAGAGCAGCCCCTTATTCTAAGATTATGCCCCCTAGTTCTAGTTTCACCCATCTTTGGGAACATCCTTACTGCATCCACCCGATCAAGACCCTTCACAATCTTATATGTTTCAATAAGATCGCCTCTCATTCTTCTGAACTCCAATGAGTAGAGTCCCAATCTACTCAACCTCTCCTCATATGTCCGCCCCCTCATCCCCGGGATTAACCGAGTGAACCTTCTTTGTACTGCCTCGAGAGCAAGTATGCCTTTTCTTAAGTATGGAGACCAAAACTGTATGCAGTATTCCAGGTGCGGTCTCACCAATACCTTATATAACTGCAGCAATACCTCCTTGTTTTTATATTCTATCCCCCTAGCAATAAAAGCCAACATTCCGTTGGCTTTCTTGATCACCTGCTGCACCTGCATACCAACTTTTTGATTTTCTTGCACTAGGACCCCCAGATCCCTTTGTACTGCAGTACTTTCCAGTCTCTCGCCATTAAGAAAATAACTTGCTCTCATCAGTTGTGGGTCTTCATAGTGATCCTCAGGAAAGGGCATTATTGCACAAACCAGACAAGATTCGCAAAGATGTGGCAGTAGTGGTGACAATATAATATGTTATGTGAGTTGATCAGAAATTAAATATAGGTAAACACCATGACAAACCCTCAAACACCCTTCATGCTCACGACATGTTTGCCTAACTCTTCCTACTGCACATATGTGCTGCATGCCCTGTGGCTGCAGCACAGGTAGTGGCAGGTTGAGTGAGGCTGACCGTGAAAGAGATGCATGAGAGGGTGAGTATGAGATAGAGCCATGAGATTGTATGAGGATTGGGTTGAGTGGTAGTGATGGGATGAGTACTGTCGAGGTGAGTAAGTGCAGGTAAGATGAGGATGAGGTTTGAGTGGGTGTGAGGAGTGATGTGATAGAGTAGTGTTGGCAGTGCAGAAGGAGATGTGGGGTGGGGGCGGTGATGTGGCAGACGGAGTGTAGGGGAATGAGTAAGTGTACTCACTTCGGCTGACCTACTGAGGTCATTGAAGCGCCTCCTGCACTGTATGCAGGTGGGCGATATGTTGGTGGTGCAGGTGACCTCCTCTGCCACCTCGAGTCAGGCCTTCTTGGTGACAGAGGCAGGCCGCTTCCGCCCGCCGGGTGGAAGATCTCTGTCCTCCCCCTCCTCCTCACCCCATCTAATGATACCTGGGGTGAGGCATCATTAAACTGGGAGCAGCCTTCCCCCTGGGCTGCTCCATGCTGTAATTTTTCCTATTTGTTGCAGCATCTGTCAGTGGAGGACTGCCCCTTTAAATAGAGCTCCTCCAGCTGACAGATCTTACTGTGCATGCGCAGTCCGCCCGACACGCAGCTCAGCAGTGGGGAACCCGGATGCGCAGGTAAGTGGCTCCAAATAGCCTGCAATTCCGTGTGGAGCACATTGATTTCACCGGGCACGTTACCCACGCGCCAAGTCGACCCCCCCCCTGCTGAGAACCCGCCGCCCTGCTAATATCGAGCCCTTTGTGTCCTCCTCACAGCTTACCTTCCCACGTAACTTTGTATCGTCAGCAAACTTGAATATATTACACTCAGTCCCTTCATCTAACTCATTAATATAGATTGTAAATAGCTGAGGCCCAAGCACCGATCTTTGTGGCACCCCACTAGTAACAGCCTGCCAATCTGAAAATGACCTGTTTATCCCCACTCTCTGTTTTCTGTCCGTTAACCAAACCTCCATCCATGCTAATATATCACCCCCAACCCCATTAGTCCTTATCTTGTGTAACAGCCTTTTATGTGGCACCTTATCGAATGCCTTTTGAAAATCCAAATATACTACATCCACTGGTTCCTCTTTATCTACCCTGCGAGTTACATCCTCAAAAAACTCTAATAAATTTGTCAAACACCATTTCCCTTTCATAAAACCATGTTGACTCTGCCTAATCATATTATGATTTTTCGAGGAGCCCTGTTACCACTGCCTTAATAATGGATTCCAGCATTTTCCCAACCATTGATATCAGGCTAACTGGTCTGTAGTTCCCTGTTTGCTCTCTCCCTCCTTTCTTAAATAGCAGGGTTACATTTGTTACCTTCCAATCTGCTGGGAGCGTTCTAGAATCTAAGGAATTTTGGAAGATCACAACCAATGCATCCACTATCTCTGGAGCCACTTTCTTTTGAACCCTAGGATGTAGGGCATCAGGTCCAGAGGATTTATCGGCTTTTAGTCCCACTAGTTTCTCAACTACTTTTCTCTACTGATATTATTTACTTTAAGTTCCTCACTCTCATTAGCCCCTTGGTTCCCCACTATTTTTGGTAAGCTTCTTGCGTCTTCTCTGTGAAGACAGATACAAAATATTTGTTTAACATCTCTGCCATTTCCTTATTCCCCATTATAATTTCTCCTGTCTCAGCCTCTAAGGGACCAACGTTTACCTTTGCTACTCTCTTCTTTCTTCCATACTTGTAGAAGCTCTTACAATCTGTTTTTATATTTCTTACTAGTTTACTTTCATATTCTATTTTCTCCCTTTTTATCAATTTTTTGGTCATCCTTTGCTGGTTTCTGAAACTCTCCAAACCTCAGGTTTACCACTCTTCTTGGCAACATTATAGGCCTCTTCTTTTAATCCAATACTGACCTTAACTTCTTTAGTTAGCCATGGATGAATCAGTTTTCCCATGAAGTTTTTATTTCTCAATGGAATGTATATTTGTTGAGAATGTTTTCTTTTTAAAGTGCTTATTGTACTTGCAATATATCTGTTCAGTAAAAACTACTTAGTAGGAATAAGCGTGACAAACACTTGAAAAAATGAGCAGCCGGTTTTCCATAGGAAAGAGTGCATGAATGTCGTGCTCAGGTTATGCATTCCTATTCTTGCATGTTCATGTAGGGCCAAAAAAGTCTGATGTGATATGATGGTGCAGAATCGGTACTGGATTTAAGGATTTGTGAAATATGTGAAGACGATGGATAATGAGTAATGGTAGTGGTGATGAAGTTAAATAGATTAGAACATTTAATTGATAATTTGAGTTCTGGTGCCCCTTGCAGCAGTCATTGAGGAGTCATAGGGCCCAATATTACCAGGGCAGTGGGTTCGCGGCGGGGGGTCGATTGGGCGCGTGGGTAACGCGCCCGGTGAAATCAGTCTGCTCCGCACGCAACCATAGGCTGATTGGATCCACGTCTGCCACATCACCGCCCCCACCCCACATCTCCTTCTGCACTGCCAACACTACTCTGTCACATCACTCCTCACACCCACTCAAAGCTCATCCTCATCTTACCTGCACTTACTCACCTCGCCAGTACTCATCCCGCCACTACCACTCAACCCAATCCTCATACAATCTCATGGCTCTATCTCATACTCACCCTCTCATGCATCTCTTTCACAGTCAGCCTTACTCAACCTGCCACTGCCTGTGCTGCAGCCACAGGGCATGCATCACATATGTGCAGTAGGAAGCGTAAGGCAAACGTGTCGTGAGCATGAAGGGGATGCACAAGGGTGTTTGAGGGTTTGTCATGGTTTTTACTTATATTTAATTTCTGACCAACTCACATAACATATTATATTGTCACCACTACTGCCACGTCTTTGCGAATCTTGTCTGGTTTGTGCAATAATGCCATTTCCTGAGGATCACAATGAAGACCCATTGTGTCACTGCAGAGTGGGTGTAGGTGTATTTGCAGGGCTCTTTTGTGCAGACGACTGAGAGACGTCGGCGATGTCCCCGGTGGCACCCTGGAAGGATGCGGAGAAGTTGTTGAGGGCAGTGGTGACTTTGACAGCGACAGGTAAGAAGATGGTGCTCGGGCCAGCCGGGAGCAGCTGGGCATGAAGGAGGCTGCAGACGTCCACGACTACATTTCGAGTGACTTTGAGCCTCCGTGTGCACTGCTGCTCAGAGAGGTCCAGGAAGCGAGCCTCGGTCTGCGGACCCTGTGGCAAGGGTAGTGCCCTCTGCGACGCATCTCTCTCTGCGGTTGCCCTCCCTCCTGCTGTGCCGGTGGATGTGTCACAGCACTGTGTTGTGGAGCTCCACGTGTCAGAGGTGGACAGCGTGGCCGGCGAGGCTGGTGATGCTGTTCGCCCTCCGAGGAGGTCATGACTGCAGCTACAGCGGCCCCCATCCGGAAGATGTACATCTGAGGGGGTCCGCAAGGTAGGTACATGTGTCTGGACACCGGGGTAAGTGTGCAAGTTGGTGAATTTGATTGTTAGGAGGAGGGTGGTGGAGACCAAACTTTGTCCAAAGTGACAGAGTGGCCTCCTGCAATGAGTGAGAGTCTCCCCCCTCCCACCTGTCAAATGGACCTTTGCAGCTGCCACAGGCTGATGGCTGCAACACGTCCATTTGAACTGGGAGTGTTTCCCCCAGTACGGGAAACATTTCCAGTTGTTTGCAAAATCCCACCCTTCCTAAAATATCATGTTAATCAGGTGTTTAAACGATCTGAAATACCTAAATAAATACCTTAAGTGGCACCCCCGCCGGCTTTAATTGCCGGCGGGAGTCCCACATGTGGGGGCTGTGCGTGCATGTCAGTGCGTCAGTGGGAAACCCTGAAGTGGCCTCTGCCACCAAGAAGGCCTGGCTCGAGGTGGCAGAGGAGGTCACCTGCACCACCAACATATCGCGCACCTGCATACAGTGCAGGAGGCGCTTCAATGACCTAAGTAGGTCAGCCGAAGTGAGTACACTTACTCATTCCCCTACACTCCGTCTGCCACATCACCGCCCCCACCCCACATCTCCTTCTGCACTGCCAACACAACTCTGTCACATCACCCCTCACACTCACTGAAGCGCCCCGGGAATCACCAATTTTCATAGCGGGTGCTAAAATCGAGCCCATAGTATCATAGCAGCATAGTATGATACAGCACAGCAGGAGGCCATTCGGCCCATTGTGCCTGTGCCGGCTCTTTGATGGAGCTATCCAATTAATCCCACTCCCCTGCTCTTTCCCCATAGATCTGTAAATCTTTTCTGTTCAAGTATTTATCCAATTCCCTTTTGAAAGTTATTATTGAATCTGCTTCCACCATCTTTTCAGGCAGTGCATTCCAGATCATAACAACTGGCTGTGTAAAAAAATACTTCCTCATGTCACCTTTGGTTCTTTTGCCAATCACCTTAAATCTGTGTCTTGTTACCGACCCTTCTGCCACTGGAAACGGTTTCTGCTTATTTACTCGATCAAAACCGTTCATGATTTTGAACACCTCTATCAAATATCCTCTTAACCTTCTCTGCTCTAAGGAGAACAACCCCAGCTTCTCCAATTTCTCCACATAACTGAAGTCCCTCATCCCTGGTACCATTCTAGTAAATCTCTTCTGCACCCTCTCTAAGGCCATGTATTCCTTCTTAAGGTGTGATGCCCAGAATTGAACACAATACTCGAGCTGAGGCCTAACCAGTGTTTTGTAAAGGTACTCAATGGGCACTAAATTGGGCCCTCTAGCACCTGTTGTTTTGGCGTTATGCGGCCTCCCGGAGATCCAGATGGCATCTTGGATGTGCACGCTCACTTCTAGCGTGATGTGCGCCGGAAGCCATCTTAGTGAAGGGTTTAGTACATGCGCAAATAACAAACACCGGCATCGTGTAAAGAAGGGAGAAAATGCGTTTGATCAGTGTACAACATACTATTTTGGCAGTAAACGCTCCACTCAGTGCACTGTCTTAACTGCGACCATCTAAACATGGGTCTTAGAGTGCCTGGAGGACCCTCCCACCGCCCCCCCCCACCAACCCAGCGCTATTTAAAAGGACCATGCCGGATTTACAGGTAGTTGCTGGATTATTGCTTCTGGCTGCTGATGCATTTATAACTGTTTTTGGATGTCTCCTATACTTGAATACCAGGACGAGGGATCATAGCCATACATTTAGAGCCAGGACGTGCAGGAGTGAAGTTAGCAAACACTTCCACACGCAAAGGATGGGAGAAGTTTGGAATGCTCTTCTGCAAACAGCAGAAGAGCATTCCAAACTTGATGCTTGCTCACTTATGAATTTTAAATCTGAGATTGTGAACCAAGGGCATTAAGGGATTTGGGGCTAAGGCAGGTATATGGAGTTAGGTCACAGACCAACCATGATCTCACTGAATGGCGGAACAGGGTCGAGGGGCTAAATGCCACTGTCACTTGCTGCCTCCTGTTATGTGCCATCTTCTCCTGCAAGATAGCGAGACATGTGTCTGGGTGATGTGCCTGTCATGGTTGAATAGCTGCCAGTGTTTTGGACATGTGGGTTGTGGGTGTGCGGCTTGCAACAGTGGTAATGTGTAAGGGTGAGAAGAAGCATCTGATTGGAAGAGTTGAGTACTGATGGAAAGAGTTTGTTGGAAGGGTGATGGGGTGTGTAGTGCATGCAGCAGTGGATGCGGCTAGTGGTACAGTTGGTAGGAGACGCCACTTGACAGTTGGCCTCACTCACCTTGACCACTCATGTCAAAGCATTGAACTTCTTCCTGCACTGCATCCATGTTCGTGGTGCTATGCGCCTGGCATTGACTGCATCACCTGCTGCCTCTCACTGCCTTTTGAGCATATGTCTGGAGGGCCTGTTGCCTCCCCCACCCCCCTCCCCGCCATGTGGATATAGGATGGACCTACTTCTGACCACCTCTTGCACCAAGGCCTCTAGTGCATCAGTAGAGAACCTTGGTGCACGCACTCTCGCAAGCCTGGTATCAACTCGGACAGCAGATTGGTGAGGTGTGGCATGCAGATTGGAGGATGTGGGATTTAGTGGTGCGCAACCTTTATTCAATGTTTTAAAATAACTCAACAGTTTTTAAACATAGGGACGGGACCTGCATCTGTGTTTTACGTGTGTGCTGATGTTCGGACTCCGTGCAGACACCAGACTGTTATTTTTAGCAAATTACAGGTACTGGCTACCTTTAAGAGATTTTGGCTGGCTGTCAAAGAAACAGCCTGCCTTTAAGAGACTTGGGCTCACCTGCTGGTGGAAAATTTGAACGTCATTGAATCCTTGTGGCAATGCTGGTTTTTAATACTTGTCTGAGGTAAGTGCTAAGGCAGGAGGAATGTCTTGTCCTGCCTGTGATGGAAGCACCGGATCGCGATACCCGTGCCCGGTTTCAGGGGTTAACCAATTTAACCCCCTATGCCTCTATTAGTAAAGCCCAGGATCCCATATGCTTTTTTAACAACCTTCTCAACTTGTCTTGCCACCTTTAAAGATTTGTATACAAACACCCCCAGGTCTCTCTGTTCCTGCACCCCCTTTAAAATTGTACCATTCAGCTTATATTGCCTCTCCTCATTCTTCCTACCAAAATGTATCACTTCACATTTCTCTGTGTTAAATTTCATCTGCCATGTGTCTGCCCATTTCACCAGTCTGTCTATGTCTTCCTGAAGTCTGTTACTATCCTCTATGTTGTTTACCACATTTCCGAGTTTTGTGTCATCTGCAAACTTTGAAATTATATCCTCTATACCCAAGACGAGGTTATTTATATATCAAAAAGACCAGTGGTCCTAATACCAGCCCCTGGAGAACACCACTGTATACTTCCCTCCAGTCTGAAACACAACCTTTTTTTCTGTCCCTTAGCCAATTTTGTATCCACGCTATGACTGTCCCTTTAATCCCATGGGCTTTAATTTTGCTTACAATTCTATTATGTGGTACATTATCAAAGTAGAAAAGTCACCCGGTCCAGATGGGATGCATCCAAGGTTACTGAGGGAAGTAAGGGTAGAAATTGTAGAGGCTCTGGCCACAATCTTCCAATCCTCCTTAGATATGGGGATGGTACCAGATGACTAGAGGATTGCAAATGTTACACCCCGTTCAAAAAAGGGGAGAGGGATAAAACAGGCAATTACAGGCCAGTCAGCCTAACGTCCGTGGTGGGGAAACTTTTGGAGACAATAATCCAGGACAAGATTAAGTGGCATTTGGAAAAGTATGGGCTAATAAATGAAAGTCAGCACAGATTTGTTGAAGTAAAATTGTGTTTGACTAACTTGATTGAGTACTTTGATGAAGTAATGGAGAGGGTTGATGAAGGTATTGCTTTTGGTGATGCGTATATAGACTGCATCCCCTTCTTTAGTGAAGACTGATGCAAAGTATTCATTTAGTACCTCAGCCATTTCCTCTGCCCCCACAAGAAGATCTCCTTTTTTGTCCCCAATTGGCCTCACCCTTCCGTTGACTACCCCTTTACTATTTACATGTTTATAAAAGACTTTTGGGTTCCCTTTTATGTTAGCTGCCAATCCATTCTCATACTCTCTCTTTGCCCCTCTTATTCCCTTTTTTAGATCTCCTCTGTACTTTCTGTATTTAGCTTGATTCTCTACTGTATTCTGAACTTTACATTTGTCAGGAACTTCCTTTTTCAGTTTCATTTTAATCTGTATGGGCACGATTTTAAAAGGGCGGTGGGATGGCAGAAAATAAGAAAAGCTTAAGAAAAGCTTACCATTCCCCATGCGATCGCAACTTAATTGGTCGCCATTAACCTTGTTTCTGGGTTTGGCGTCTGAAAGCTGTGCAGTGGGTGGTCTGCGTACCTGCATGACCTGCTGTCAGCTGCAGTTTCTAGATTTAAAGGGTCATTGCTCCAATGGATTTTGCTGAAGCAAGGAGCAAGAGGGCACAATAGAGCAGCAAAAGGGCACGGGAGCTCCAAGATTCAGCGATGCCTCACTTGAGGTGCTGCTAGCCAGGGTGAGGAAGAGGAGGGAACTATTTTACCCGGCTGACTGGAGGAAGTATCCTGCCCTTGCCACCAAGAAAGCCTGACACGAGGTGGCAGAGGAGGTCACCAGCAGGAGCAACATATCCTGCACATGGGTCCAGTGCAGGAAGCATTTCAATGTCCTAACTAGGTCAGCAAAAGTGAGTACACTTACTGATTCTCCTGCATTCCGTGTCACACATCACTCCCCCCACCACACCTCACACCATTCTGCACTGCCAAGACTACTCCATCACATCACTCCTCCCACCCACTTAAGGCTCATCCTCAACTTACCTTCACTTCCTGAGCACTTCCTCACCTCCCCATTTGTGACCCCACCACTACCACTCACCCCAATCCTGATCCATGTGATGTCTCTGTCTGATACTCCCCTCTGATGCACCTCTTTCATGGTCAGCCTCACCCAAAGCAATGCATTCATTGGCTGACAACTTCATCATCACTCACTCACATGTCTGTACTTTCTCCCCTTGTAGGAGAAGTGAGCGCAAAATGCACGGGAGAGGGCGAGGACTGGAGGAGGGCCACAACAAATAGGGGTCCTCACAGAAGCGGAGGAGGAGGCCCTGGAGATTAGTCGCTCCCTCGAGTGCCTGAACATCAGGGACGCCAAGACGGCACCCCGCAAACGACTGGTGAAACAACTTTAACATTCATCACGCACGACATGAATTGATGTTAACAATGATTGGCATGTTGAACACCTCAGTATGCTCATCACAACATGACACATCTGTGATGATGCTTAATATTGCCTTCTGTTCTCTTACAGGCCCTTCAACGACCGCAGTGACAGGAGAGGGTGATTCCTCAGAGGGGCTCCAGGCCTCTCCAGGCACCTGGTGAATCACCACACACAAGTGAGCACTGGTGGCGGGGCAGCTGTGGAGTGTCCGCATCGGTGGTCGCACTCCTCTCCAGGCTCTGCTCAGCTGGACACAGATGCTGAACCCTGGGGGCCATCCTTTAAAAGGAGAATGATCGAGGAACAGCAGCACATATGCAAGGTACTGGAACAGGTGCCACACGCACTCTCCATAATCGCGCAGAGGATGGAGGAGTCCAACTCCTGCATTAGTGGAATGGTGACACAGATACGTGAGGGAGTCTCTGAGGACGTGTCGCAGGTAAGTGCGGAAATGTCTGCAATGGAGGGAAGGCTAGCTTCCATTGAGCTTCAAGCATGGCTCACAAATGAATCCACTCAGGCCCTGACAACAGCCATTTGGACTCAGGGTGAACAACATTCTGCCACCTTAAACAGGCAGACAGAAACTTTACAACTGGGCTTCCAAGGCATCATACATGTCCTCCAAACTGTTCTCCAGCAGGGTGGTAGGAGTGATGTGGGCCTGGTCCAGGAGAGGGATGATGGCAAAAGGGGACACGGAAGTGGGGACGCCTCTCAAAGCGCTCCCACGTCTCACCCGTTGCCTCACCTCTCAAACAGTACCCACAATGCTGCCTCCTCTCCAGGTGGCTGAGTCTGCCCCTGCACAGATGCAGGTGGAGTAGTCTTTGGCGGGGCCCTCACGGGCTCCAAAACCCAGAGGGCGTAGGCTGAAAGCATTTAAACAGTCAAGGCATGAACATTAGCAACCTGTCACTACCTCTGCTGCAGCCATAGGGGATGCACCACGTGGAAGTAGTAGGAAGAGAAAGGCTAATGATTTATGATCATGAAGGGTATGCACAAGGGTGTCATGTTTTTCATTTATATTTGTTTTTTGATAAAGTCAAATTAAATGTTATCATTCTCACCACTACTGCCAAGTCTTGCCCATTCTTGACTGCCTTTTGTGATAGCGCCCTTTCATGTGCTTCATCACTTGATGCCACTCAGTGGGTGACTTTACAGTGGGTGTATGTGTAGTGCAGGACTGTTCTGTGCTGTTTTCAGGTGGTGTGAGGACTGGACTATTCTCACTTTGTGATCTCCTTAAGAGAAGAGTTCACATATGAATGACTCCCTGGCTTCACGAGCAGCCAGGTGAGCCACTGCTGGGCTGATGGGTTCCTCCTCCCCCTCCTCCTGCTCCTCCTCCTCCTCCTCCTCCTGCTCCTCCTCAATGTGAATGGCAGATATGGATGCTGAATGAGGGCATGGGGCCTCATCAACCAGTACCCCTCTCTGTTGCGCCACGTTGTGCAGGACACAACACACTACTATAATTCGACCCACTCTCGCTGGTGCATATTGAAGTGCTCCCCCAGAACGATCAAGGCACCGAAATCGCATCTTCAGCAGTCCTATCGCATGTTCAATTACAGACCTGGTGGCGATGTGGCTGTCGTTGTATCGATGCTGTTGCTCATTGATGGGGTTCCTCAGAGGTGTCATCAACCACGTGTGCAGGGGATATCCCTTGTCCCCAAGGAGCCAGCCCTTAAGGCTGTTTGGTGCATGGAAGCGGGCCGGGATGTTGGATTCCCTCCGAATGAATGAATCATGGCAGCTGCCAGGGAATCTCGCACACACGTGAAGAAATCTTTTGCGGCTATAACAAACGAGCTGAGCGTTGATGGAGTGATACCCCTTTCTGTTGATGAACAGCCCTGGCTTGTGTGGAGGTGCTCAGATTGCTATATTCGTGCAATCGATTGTACCCTGCACCCACAGGAAGCCAGCCATAGAGTGGAAACCCACTGCCCTCTCCATCTGGCAGAGGTCGTCCATGGGGAAGTTGACGTATTGCAACGCCCTGCGAAACAATCCATCGGTGACCTGTCTTATGCACTTGTGGGCAGATGACTGAGAGACCCCTGGTGATGTCCTTGGTGGCACCCTGGAATGATCTGGAGGCGAAGAAGTTGAGGGCAGTGGTCATTTTAACTGTGATGGGTAATGAATATTGCAGAGCACTTCCTGACTTATCAAGGGAACAAAAGTGCCCCTTCAATTCTTGTTTGGACATAAGATAGCATGGGTGGGTGGGAAGAGAGAATATGAACTAGAAGGGGAGAGAGAGAATATAAACCAAAAAGGGAGAAATAGACTTAGCATGATTTTCACTCGGAGCCGGGAACCCAGCAGATGGGTAGATTTTCACGTGGGGAACCCAGAAGTCAAGTGAGTGTGTCGCAATCTGTGATTGCGACTCAATTGGAGGTAATTATTTATGCTTCAGGGTTCCCCACACACCAGCCAGCCAGATTGACAGGCTGGCTGCCTGTTGGGAGGGAAAGGAGCCGTGAATCGGAGAGGAGGGAGAGATGGTGGGCCTTGGACAACATGGGGGATGGGGGCGTGGAGAAGATCACAGAGAGGGATGTGATCTGGTCGGGAGAACAGTCAGAGGTCGGAGAAGGCTGGAGACATCGAGGAAGGCTGGAGACATTGCGTGGCTGGTCGGTGACATCGGAGGTCAGAGATGTCAGAGGAGGGATGGTTGGTGACATCCAGGAGGGGGGGTCAGAGACATCAGAAAGGAGAGGGGGTTTCAACTATTGGGGGGGAGGGATATACCATGGAGGGGGGGACTCGGCCATCGGGGAGGGTATACCATCGCGGGGAGGTGCTTGTTGGGCCTGGATGAAGCACTCCTGCTCCTCCTGGCCCACAAGCAGTGCAATAAAGGAATGCATCTCATAGAACCGGCCCTTCTCGTCTCCTCTCACCCGACGAGAATCAGAAGTGATGGGAAATCTGTGCAGGCAAGGTTAAATACGTTTTACCTTTATAATCCACAAAAAATTAAGTGCCTCAACTATCGCAGTGTGGTACATTGCCTCTTTAACAATCTGCCCGCCGGCATTAAGTAGGGGCAGGACATCCGGGTTTCAGATGCACGCACGTCCAAACACATCTGTGTTAAACCCAGAAGTGGGCACGTCGGATCCGTATTGCGGTCCCATTTCAAAAATCTGTTATTTTTACCTCCTATCCGCCCCTAACGCACCCACCATTTGGGGTTAAAAGTACCTCCTATGAACCAGAAAAGAGGAGAAAGAATGTAAATCAGGAAAAGAAGGGAAAGAGACAATGTAAACTAAAGAGGGCCTTGTGTGTGTGTGTCTGAGTGTCTGTGTGTAAACCAAAAAGGGAGGGGAGAATTAGAGAAAGAATGTGAATGAGAAAAGGGAAGAGAAACTGTGTGAAGTAGAAAAGGGAAGAGAGCGTATGTGAACCACGAAAGGAAAGAGTTTGTAAACTGGAAAAGGAGAAAATTGTCCTGAAAAAGGAGAGAGAATGAACCAGAAGATGAATGAAATACAGACAACCAGAAGAGGGGAAGACAGAAAGATAAACAGGAAAAGAGAAACAGAAGGGAAAAGAAACAAGGGAAGGAGAGGAAGAGAAGGAAAGGAGAGAGAAAGACAAGGGAAAAGAATGGAAGACTTAAAGTAGAAGCGAAGGAGAGGGAGGGAGAGGGTGAGAAAGAAGGGAGATAAAGGAAAGTGAGTAAAAGGAGGAAAGTCAGAAAGAGAAGGAAATAAGAACACAAGTAGGAGAGAGTGAGAAAGGAAAGAAGAGAAAAGAAAGTGGACGAAGGGAAGGAGGAGAGAAATAATGAGTGAAATAGAGAAAGTCAGTGGAGGGAAGGAGGAGAGAAAAGGAAAGGAGGAGAGTGAATGAGAGAAACAGAAGAGAAGGAGACAAATTCAGAACTGATATCAGGAAGTTCATCACTCAGAGTGATCAATATATGGAATGGGCTCCATATAAAGTAATGGAGACAAAAATCTTGGGTGAAACATTTGGATGCTGCAAAGGGAGAGCTTTAGGGTCTTTCTGGATGAATGAACTAAGGACCAAATGGCCTTCCTCATTTGTAATGATATTATCAGAAGAGAGAGAGAAATTTTTGAAGGCGGGAAAGAGAGAGCAAAAAACATTTTTTTAGACTTCCTAGTATTTGTATCTTTAATTAAATGGGTGTGAGAGGATGAGTGTTTTTTTTAGTAGACTTGACCAATTGTAAAAAGTTTTGAGAACTACTGAATGAATTGTTTTTCATTCTGCTTGTTGCCAAAAATGACAGTATATGAATGAGCTGCAAGCAAATGTGGGCCCAAAAATATATAACTAATCCAAAGCTTCAGGATTTTGCTTCAACAAAA
The DNA here is from genome assembly GCF_035084215.1 of Heptranchias perlo. NCBI lineage: Eukaryota > Metazoa > Chordata > Chondrichthyes > Hexanchiformes > Hexanchidae > Heptranchias > Heptranchias perlo. Next base: position 73,528,238 of record NC_090331.1, on the reverse strand, counting down.
TTAAGTATGCTCACCTCTGTCAGCCATCCAACAATCATTCTAGATCATTCCACTCATATTTTATCTCATTTCTCTGACTGACCTGTTGTTATTTTCCAGCATTTTCTGTTTTTGTTTATTCCAGAGGCTATGCCACAGAACAAATCAGTTGATGTCTGTGAACAAATTAATCATAGTCAATTACTACATAGTCAGCACACTTGGGAGAGGGATGCTAGTGAACATAGGAACAGGAGTAGGCCATTCAGCCCCTCGAGCCCGCTCCGCCATTTGATTAGATCATGGTTGATCTGTGATCTAACTCCATATACCTGCCTTTGGCCCATATCCCTTAATACCTTTGGTTGCCAAAAAGCTATCTATCTCACATTTAAAATTGGTGATTGAGCTAGTATCAATTGCCGTTTGCAGAAGATAGTTCCAAACTTCTACCACCCTTTGTGTGTAGAAGTGTTTTCTAATCTCACTCCTGAAAGGTCTGGCTCTAATTTTTAGACTGTGCCCCCTACTCCTAGAATCCCCAACCAGCGGAAATAGTTTCTCTCTATCCACCCTATCTGTTCTCCTTAATATTTTATAAACTTTGATCAGATCACCCCTTAACCTTCTAAACTCTAGAGAATACAACCCCAATTTGTGTAATCTCTCCTCGTAACTTAACCCTTGAAGTCCGGATGTCATTCAAGTAAACCTACACTGCACTCCCTCCAAGGCCAATATGCCCTTCGGAAGATGCGGTGCCCAGAACTGCTCACAGTACTCCAGGTGCGGTCTAACCAGGGTTTTGTATAGCTGCAGCATAACTTCTACCCCCTTGTACTCTAGTCCTCTAGATATAAAGGTCAGCATTCCATTAGCCTTATTGATTATTTTCTGCACCTGTTCATGACACTTCAATGATCTATGTACCTGAACCCCTAAGTTCCTTTGGACATCCACTGTTTTTAAACGTTTTACCATTTAGAAAGTACCCTGTTCTATCCTTTTTTGGTCCAAAGTGGATTGCCTCACATTTGCCTACATTGAATTCCATTTGCCACAGTTTTGCTCATTCACCTAATCTATCAATATCCCTTCGTAATTTTATGTTTTCATCTACACTGCTTACAATGCCACCAATCTTTGTGTCATCAGCAAACTTAGATATGAGACTTTCTATGCCTTCATCTAAGTCATTAATAAATATTGTGATTCATATACTGTCATGGGTAAGTTACATGGGTAAGATGGGTATAGAGGGATATGGGCCAAGTGCAGGCAATTGGGACTAGCTTAGTGGTATAAACTGGGCGACATGGACATGTTGGGCCGAAGGGCCTGTTTCCATGTTGTAACTTCTATGATTCTATGATTCTATGAATTGAAGCCCAAGACAGATCCCTGCGGGACTCCACTAATCGCATCTTGCCAATGTGAGTACCTACCCATTATCCCCACTCTCTGTCGCCTTTCGCTCAGCCAACTTCCTAACCAGGTCCTTGCTTTTCCCTCGATTCCATGGGCTTCTGTCTTAGCTAACAGTCTCTTATGTGGGACTTTATCAAATGCCTTCTGGAAATCCATATAAATAACATCCATTGACATTTCCCTGTCCACTACTTTAGTCACAAAATTGCCATAACTATGGGAGCCGACGGAGTTGTGGAAAAGCACAAATGAATGATAAAAAAATTCAAACACGCACCTCTTAATATTTCATCTAAACATGCCCTAGCATTAACTGAAGCATCTGACAGTAAAAAACCATATTATTCACCATTAAATCGCTGGGGTGCTCTACGTTGTAGTGAGGGAATGTGAAGGTACTTGGATTGTACTTTCAACCAATTTGATGATGGAGCTGGATGGCACAGAAACTTAGCACACAGACCTTTCTAACCCAACCCAGACTGATGGGATAAAAATGTCTTCTCTCTGCTGGTTGTAAAAGGGTCTGATGCTAAATAAGTATGGGCAGTCACAATTTAATTGTCATGTTGTTCGGAAGTAGAAGACAGCCTTTAATTTAGCACTAAATTAGTCTCAAAGAAACCTGTTGTGAGGAAGAAAATTGCCAAACTGGTGCAGAAGTGGGCATTGCTCAGAGGCTGGGACAAAAGTATATTTTTGGAGGAGTAGAGAACCCATCACTGTGCCACTGAACTTTACAATAGTTGACCTGGAAGTGTTTGATGCTGATGCTGAAGACTGAAAAAAGTTTCCCAAAGCTAACATCCCTCACCTTCAAGAGTACACAGTTCATCCAACAAGATTTAAAAGATTGTGTTTAGTCTGAAACCTCTGTATGACATTTTCTAGGCAGATTTATGGAACTTATAGTAGAGCACTTGGGAAGTACTTACCCTTATGTTGAGGATGCTCTTGCTTGAATTCCTTCTATGTGCTAACATCTCACAATTCTAGAGCTTGACTGGAAGCACCCTCCTTGGAGGGAGTTTGCATCTTAAAGTGCCTTCATTAAATTATACAGTATTTATTTCACAGTGCAATGGTGAAAGATCACTAATAAAACTTTTTTTTTTAGTTGTTGTGAGAATGTGAAATTCTTTTATTTCACGTCCAATTCTTCTGGTCTCCTAGCTCAGATACTACCTGCAATTTGGTCCAAGTTTCTACCAATCTGTGACTGCAAGGGGAGGGAGCAACCAGTACCAACACCACTGATGATGCTCTGGACCAGTTATAAAATAGTACGCAAGAGCACCTTAGGGATAATCCTCCCTTTGATTTTCCCTAAGTGCAGGGAGGCAGTTGACCTCCGCTTGGCCTTTCCCACAGCAGTGTAACCAAATCAGGATGGAAAAAAATATCAAACTTTCATAAACACTATCATATCTCCCTCATTGGTACGCCAACTGAACACACTACCATTAATATAAGTTTAAACTGTGCATAAGTGTTATATAAACTTGCATTTATATAACATTTTTAATACAGGAATACATCTCGACGCGCATCACAGGAGCGTAGTCAGACAAAAATTCATGCTGAGCCAAAGAAATTAGGATGCGTAACTAAAAGCTTGGTTAAAGAGGTAGTTTTTAAGGAGAGTCTTAAAGGGGGAAAGAGAGGTGGGGAGGCGGAGAGGTTAGGAATGGAATTTCAGAGCTCAGAGCCCAGATTGCTGGAGGGATGACCACCAATGGTGGGATGAAGAGAGTGGGGGATGCACAAGAGGCCAGAGTTGGAGGAACCCAGAGTTCTCGGAGGGGTGAAGGGCTGAAGGAGGTTACAGAGATAGGGAGGGGTGAGGCCATGGAGGGATTTGAACACAGGGATGAGAATTTTAAAATCAAGGCGTTGGTGGACTGGGAGCCAATTTAGGTCAGCGAGCACAAGGGTGATGGGTGAGCAGGGTTTGGTGCGGTTTAGGATACGGGCAACAGAGTTTTGGATGACCTCAAGTTTATGGAGGGTGGAAGATGGGATGCTGGCCAGGAGCACATTAGAACAGTCAAGTCCGGAGGTAACAAAAGCATGGATGAAGTTTTCAGCAGCAGATAAGCTGAGGCAGGGGCAGAGATGGACGATGTTACAGAGATGGAAGTAGGCGGTCTTTGTGATGGAGAGAATATGGGATTGGAAGATCAGCTCAGGGTGAAATAGAACACCAAGGTTGCAAACAGTCTGTTTCAGTCTGAGACAGTGGCCAAGGAAGGGGATGGAATCGCTGGCAAAGGAACAGAGTTTCTGGTGGGAGCTGAAGACAATGGCTTTGGTCTTCCCAATATTTAATTGGAGAAAATTGCAGCTTATCCAGGACTGGATGTCGGACAAGCAATCTGACAGCACAGAGGCACTGGAGGGGTCAAGAGAGGTGGCGGTGAGGTGCTGTCAGCGTACATGTGGAACCTGATGTAATTTCCTTGGATGATGTCGTCAAGCATATAAACTGAAATTAGCATTTAGGAAATCAAACGTGGACCATATAAAAAGGGAAGGTGTTGTTTATTGTTATCAAATAGATGGTAATAAAACAATCTGAAACAAACATATTTGTTGTTTCTTTCTGAGACTTGCCTTTCAAAAAAAACAAAATCAAAGGTCACTTCCTGTTGAATGCAACAATTTTAAAAAGTAGCTATTTTTAAACTGCAAAATTATTATACCAGGTTTTTAACTCTAAAACGTAGCTCACAAAAAATTTGTTAATGCACTGAAAAATGTGATATACCAATAATTCAAAACCAGGACAACATGGGGTGTGTCAGAATGGGAATAATGGATATTGCAGCAGGAAACATCTTCTCTAGGTCTACCCTGTCGAACCCTTCATAACCTTAAAGACCTCTATCAGGTCCACCCCCTCAATCTTCTCTTTTCTAGAGAAAAAAGCCCCAGCCTGCTCAATCTTTCCCGAGGTTTTATCCTCTCTAAGTTTAATTAATTTATCAATTATCTCCCCCCTTTCTATCTTAAAAGTCTTTTTTGATCTCTTCTTCTAATGTTATGCCCACCATGTTAGTCTCCTTGGTAAATACTGAGGCAAAGTAATTATTTAATATTTCTACCATTTCGCTGTCATTACCTGTGAGTTTATCATGTGCATCCTTTGGTGGCCCTATCCCTATCCTGATTTTTCTTTTGTTATTAATGTGTCCGTAGAATACTTTACTATTTCTTTTTATATTGATTGATAATTTGATTTTGTAGTTCCTCTTTGCCTTCCTAATTGTTTTTTTGACTTCGTTCCTAACCTTTTCATATTCCCTTTTGTCATCCTCTCCTTTGTTGTCTATGTATATAGTGTATGTCTTTTTCTTCAGTTTCAATTTTGCCCTTATTTCTTTATTCATCCATGGTGTGTCAATACTGACTAGTTTGTTCTTGCTTTAGAGGCATATATTTCTCCTGGACTCGACTGATCACCATTTTAAATGTTTCTCACTGCTGTTCTATTTCTTTGTCAGTAAATTTTTCCAGTTTATCTTCCCCAATTCCATTCTCATCCTCTTAAAATCAGCTTTTTTCCAATTTATTTCTTTGGTCTTTGTCTTACTTATGTCCTTCTCAATCTTTACCTTAAACCTTATTATGTTGTGATCGCTATTGTCTAGATCTTCCACTACACTTAGTTCTCGTATCTGTTCTGGTTCATTACCCATTATTAGTTCCAGCAGTGCTTCCTCTCTTATATCATCATAGTATCATAGTATGTTACAGCACATTTGGCCCATCGTGCCTGTGCCAGCCCTTTGAAAGAGCTATCCAATTAGTCCCATTCCCCTGCTCTTTCCCCATAGCCCTATACATTTTTTTCCCTTCAATTATTTATCCAATTCACTTTTGAAAGTTAGTATTGAGTCTACTTGCACCACCTTTTCAGGCAGTGCATTCCAGATCATAACAACACTCTGCGTAAAAAAATGTTTCCTCATGTCGCCTCTGTTTCTTTTGCCAATCATTTTCAATCTGTGTCCTCTGGTTACTGACCCTTCTGCCAATGGTAACAGTTTTTCCTTATTTACTCTATCAAAACCATTCACGATTTTGAACACCTCTATCAAATCTCCTCTTAACCTTCTCTGCTCTAAGGAGAACAACCCCAGCTTCTCCCATCTCTCCACATAACTGAAGTCCCTCATCCCTGGTATCATTCCAGTAAATCTCTTCTGCACCCTCTTTAAGGCGTTGCCATCCTTCCTAGAGTGTGGTGCCCAGAATTGAACACAATACTCCCGCTGTGGCCTAACCAGTGTTTTATAAAGGTTAAGCATAACTTCCTTGCTTTTGTACTCTATGCCTCTATTAATAAATGTAAGGAATCTTACAACATCAGGTTATAATCCAACAGTTTTATTTGAAAATCACAAGCTTTCGGAAAATCACAACCTTACATTTGTCCACCCCAGTCCATCACCGGCATCGCCACATCATGTCTATTAAAAAGAGCAATGGTCCTAATACTGACCCCTGCGGAACACCACTGTAACTTCCCTCCAGTCTGAAAAGCAGCCGTTCACCACTACTCTCTCCTTTCTATCCCTTAGCCAATTTTGTATCCACGCTGCCACTGTCCCTTTAATCCCATGAGCTTTAATTTTGCTTACAAGTCTATTATGTGGTACTTTATCAAATGCCTTTTAAAAGTCCATGTACACAATATCAACGGCACTACCCTCATCAATCCTTTCCGTTATTTCATCGAAGAACTCAATCGTCAGTCAAACACGATTTTCCTTTAACAAATCCGTGCTGACTTTCATTTATTAGCCCATACTTTTCCAAGTGCCACTTAATTTTGTCCCGGATTATTGTCTCTAAAAGTTTCCCCACCACCAACGTTAGGCTGGCTGGCCTGTAATTGCCCAGTTTATCCCTCTCCATTTTTTTCATTAGGGGTGTGACATTTGCAGTCCTCCAATCCTCTGGCACTATTCCCATACCTAAGGAGGATTGGAAGATTGCGGTCAGAGCCTCCGCAATTTCCACCCTTCCCTCAGTAACTTAGGATGCATCCCATCTGGACCGGGTGACTATTCTACTTTGAGCACTGCCAACCTTTTAAGTATTTGATCTTTTATCTTTATCTATTTTTATCCTCTCCAATATTGCTACTACCTCCTTCTTTACTGCTACATTGGCAGGATCCTCTTCTCTATTGAAGACTGATGCGAAGTATTCATTTAGTATCTCAGCCATACCCTTTGCTTCCACAAGAAGATCTCCTTTTTTGTCTCCAATCGGCCTCACCCTTTCTTTGACTAGCCTTTTACTATTTACATGTTTATAAAAGACTTTTGTGTTCCCTTTTACGTTAGCCACTAATCTATACTCATACTCTCTCTTTTCCCCCCTTAGTCCCTTTTTTATATCTCTTCTGTACTTTCTGTATTTACCTTGGGTCTCTATTGTATTATGAACCTTACATTTGTCATAAGCCTCCTTTTTCTGTTTCATTTTAATCTCTATACCTTTAGTCATCCAGGGAGCTCTTGCTTTGGATGTCGTTCCTGTCCCCCTCATGGGAATGTGTCTACTTTGTACCTGAACCATCTCCTCCTCGAAGGCCTCCCATTTTTCAATTACTGTTTTGCCTACCAATTATTGATTCCAATCCATCAGGGCAAGATCCCTTTTTAACTCATTTAAATTAGCCCTCCTCCAGTTAAATATTTTTACGTTTGATTGTTCCTTGTCCTTTTCCATAACTATTCCAAACCTAATGATATTATGATCACTGTTCTCCAAATGCTCTCCCACTGAAACATGCTTCACTTACCCCACTTCATTCCCCAGAACTAGATCCAGAACTGCTTCCTTCCTCGTTGGGCTAGAAACACACTGATCAAGAAATTTCTCTTGTATACATTTCAGGAATTCTTCCCCCTCTTTGAACTTAACACTGTTACTACCCCAGTCTATATTGGGATAATTAAAGTTCCCCACTATCATTGCTCTCCAATTCTTGCACCTTTCTATAATTTATTTGCAAATTTGCTCCTCCATCTCCTTCCCAGTATTTGGTGGTCTATAGTATACACGCAGTAGCATAATAGCTCCTCTATTGTTCCTTAATTCTAACCAACGAGATTCTGTCTTTGACCCCTCAACTACATCATCTCTTTCCAGTGCTATAACAGTTTCTTTGATCAATATTGCCACCCACTCCCCACTTTCCTTCCATCCCTATCTTCTCTGAATACCTTGTAGTCAGGAATATTAAGTACCCAATCCTCCCCTGGTCCCTGTTATTGCCAATGTATCATAGTCCCATGTGGCGACTTGTGCCTGCAGCTCTCCAACCTTATTTACCATACTATGTGCATTTACGGACATGCTCTCGAAACTCATCTTAGATTGCCTCGCGTTTGTCCCCTGTCTGATCCCTCTTATTTCTAAACTATTCTTTACTCTAGTGCTATTTGTCTCTCCCAGTCCTCTGTGCACCTTGTTTCTCTTCTCTGATGTTTCATTCTGGTGCCCATCTCCCTGCCAAATTAGTTTAAACCCTCCCCCACAGCACTAATTGACCTCCCCGGAAGGACATTGGTCCCAGCTATGTTGAGGTGCAACCTGTCCATTTAGAACAGATCCCACTTGCCCCAGAACTGGTTCCAATGCCCCATGAACGTAAGCTCTCCCTCCTGCACCATTTTTCCAGCCACGCATTTACCTGTCTTATCCTACTATTCTTATATTCATTAGCACGTGGCACTGGGAGTAATCCAGAGATTACTATAGTTCACAAGGGTAGTAAAAGAGGTGGCTGCACAGATAATGGATGCATTGGTTTTGATCTTCCAGAATTCCCTAGATTCTAGAATGGTCCCCGCGGACTGGATTGCAGCAAATGTAACCCTGTTATTCAAGAAAGGAGGGAGAGAGAAAACAGGGGACCATAGGCCAGTTAGCCTGACATCAGTAGTAGGGAAAATGCTAGAATCTATTATTAAGGATGTAGTATCAGGGCACTTAGAAAATCATAATATGATTAGGCAGAGTCAACATGGTTTTATAAAAGGGAAATCGTGTTTGACAAATCTATTAGAAATTTTGAGGGTGTAACTAGCAGGGCAGATAAGAGGGAACCTAGTAGATGTAGTATATTTGGATTTTCAAAAGGCATTCTATAAGGTCCCACACAAGAAGTTGTTACACAAGGATGGAGCTCATGGGATTGGGGATAATATATTAGCATGGATTGAGGATTGGTTAATGGACAGAAAACAGAGGGTGGGAAAAAACGGGTCATTTTCGGGTAGGCAGGTTGTAACTAGTGGGGTGCCACAAGGATCAGTGTTTGGGCCTCAACTGTTTACAATCTATATTAATGACTTAGATGAAGGGACTGAGTGTAATGTATCCAAGTTTGCTGACGATACAAAGCTAGGTGGGAAAGTAAACTGTGAGGAGGACGCAAAGGGATACAGACAGGTTGAGTGAGTGGGTGAGAAGGTGGCAGATGGAGTATAATGTTGGGAAATATGAAATTATCCACTTTGGTAGGAAGAATAGAAAAGCGGAATATTTTTTAAAAGGTGAGAGACTAAGAAATGTTGGTAGTCAGGAGGGATTTGGGTGTCCTTGTCCATGAATCACAGAAAGATAACATGCAGGTACAGCAAGCAATTAGGAAGGTAAATGGTATGTTAGCCTTCATTGCAAGGGGGATGGAGTACAAGAGTAAGGAACTCTTACTACAATTGTACAGGGCTTTAATGAGACCTCACCTGGAGTACTCTGTACAATTTTGGTCTCCTTATCTAAGGAAGGTTATACTTGCCTTGGAGACAGTGCAACGAAAGCTCACTAGATTGATTCCTGGGATGAGAGGGTTGTCCTATGAGGAGAGATTGAGTAGAATGGGCCTATACTCTCTGGAGTGTGGAAGAATGAGAATTGATCGAATTGAAACATATAAGATTCTGAGAGGGCTTGACAAGATAGATGCTGAGTGGTTGTTTCTCCTGGCTGAAGAGTCTAGAACTAGGGGGAATAGTCTCATGATAAGGGGTTGGCCATTTATGACTGAGATGAGGAGGAATTCCTTCACTCCGAGGGTTGTGAATCTTTGGAATTCTCTACCCCAGAGGGCTGTGGATACTGAGTTGTTGAGTATATTCAAGGCTGAGATAGATGGATTTTTGGACTCTCGGGGAATCAAGATATATGGGTTTTGGGCTGGAAAGTGAAGTTGAGGTCGAAGATCAGCCATGATCTTATTGAATGGCGGAGCAGGCTCGAGGGGCCATATGCCCTACTCCTGCTCCTATTTCTTATGTTCTTATAAAATCATCGTGTGTGTGAAAGATGTTTAAGTTCTGTCACCAGGTATATGTGGGTACCCAGTCTCTCCATCTCTGATGGATAGGGATGCCGATGTCACACTTATCTCCATGGCCTCCTCCTCTGCATCTGTCAGCTGGACTATTTGGGGAGGGCCACCTCCAGTTCTGCTCCTCTCCCATACGTTTTGCGCTCTCTTCTCCTACAAGGGGAGAAAGAACAGACCTGTGAGTGGCTAACGGTAATGTTTTCATCGTATAAATGCATTGCTTTGGGTGAGGCTGACAATGAACAGATGCATCATAGTGTGGCTAATAGACAGATACATCACATTGGGGTGAGTGGCAGTGGTAGGTACATAAATGGGGAGTTGAGGAAGTACATAGGAAGTGAAGGATGGTTGATGCTGAAACTTAAGTTGGTATGAGGAGTGATGTGATGAAGTAGGCGTGCCAACACAGAGTGAGGGGGGGGGATGTTGGTGAATCAGCAAATGTACTCACTTTTCCTGACCTGGTTAGGTCATTAAAACGCTTCCTGCTCTTCAGCCAAGACCTGGGCACTGTGCTCCTGCTGTTCACCTCTCCTGGCACCTCCAGCCACACCTTCTTGGTGGCAGAAGCAGGTTTCTTCCTCCTATCACCCTCCTGTTTCTCACAGCAGCCAGCAGTATCTCATGGGAGGTGTCTGAGAACCTGGATGCTGACTTTCCTCTATGTTCTTCCATTTCGCTTTTTACTCCTTTTTCCTTAAAAATCCATTTTTGCATTGGCCCGAGATATAGTGGGCTTTAAATCGTGTCATGCAGGTGCGCAGTTTGCCTGCAAACCTGGAACTAACATTAAGTGCCTTCAATCGAGTTGCAATCAGACAATCTGATGCATTCAAGTTACTTCCGGGTTTCCCACAGATCATTTACCCACCCACTGAGTTCCTGCTTCCATACTAAAATCATGCCCATGATTTCTGCTTTAATCACTTATTCCAGTAATACATTCCACAGCTTCACAATCCTCTGTGGAAAAAAAGTTTCTCCTACTCTTTGACCTAAATCTCTTACATTTAATTTTCTATCTGTGTGCCCTCATCCTAGATCCCACTCTGTTTCTATCTAGCCTATCCCATCCCTTCATAATTTTAAGCACCCATATCAAATCTCCTGTGTTCGAATGAAAACGGCCCCAGTTTTTCAAGTCTTTCTTCATATTTGTATTTCCTCATGACAGGCTGAATCGTAGTGAAACTGTGTTATATTATCTCTGATGTGGAGATGCCGGTGATGGACTGGGGTTGACAAATGTAAAGAATCTTACAACACCAGGTGATAGTCCAACAATTTTATTTGGAAATCACAAGCTTTCGGAGGCTTTCTCCTTCGTCAGGTGAATGTGGAAATCCTTGAACGTTTCGCATTTATATTCAGAGAACAATACCTGGTGATTACAGATAATCTTTCCAACTACCCGTTGTCAAGGCAGGACCAACAAATATACAAACGGCCAGAACACAAAACAGAGAGAGAGAGGGAGAAACATCCGAAAGGAAGAGAAAGACAGAAAATGACCCGTTGTATTAAAAACAGATAACTTTTATTTGCTGGTGGGGTTACGTGTAGTGTGACATGAACCCAAGATCCCGGTTGAGGCCGTCCTCATGGCAGCTACTCCTCAGAATCGGTTTCTTTCTTGGACACACGAATCTCCATCAAAGACGGGCACCTCAGCACCTCACTCTACCGCAAGCCCACGGACAACCTCACGATGCTCCACTTTTCCAGCTTCCACCCTAACCACGTCAAAGAGGCCATCCCCTATGGACATGCCCTGCGAATACACAGGATCTGCTCAGACGAGGAGGAACGCGATCGACACCTACAGACGCTGAAAGACGCCCTCGTAAGAACGGGATATGACGCTCGACTCGTCGATCGACAGTTCCGACGGGCCACAGCGAAAAATCGCAGAGACCTCCTCAGAAGACTAACACGGGACGCAACCAACAGAGTACCCTTCGTCGTCCAGTACTTCCCCGGAGCGGAGAAACTACGCCATGTTCTCCGCAGCCTTCAACATGTCATCGATGACAACGAACACCTCGCTAAGGCCATCCCCACACCTCCACTACTCGCCTTCAAACAGCCACCCAACCTCAAACAGACTATCGTTCGCAGCAAATTACCCAGCTTTCAGGAGAACAGCGTCCACGACACCACACAACCCTGCCACGGCAACTTCTGCAAGACATGTCAGATCATCGACACGGATACCACCATCACACGAGAGGACACCACCCACCAGGTACATGGTTCATACTCCTGTGACTCGGCCAACGTTGTCTACCTCATACGTTGCAGGAAAGGATGCCCCGGAGCATGGTACATTGGCGAGACCATGCAGACACTGCGACAACGGATGAACGGACACCACGCAACAATCGCCAGACAGGAGGGTTCCCTCCCAGTCGGGGAACACTTTAGCAGTCAAGGACATTCAGCCACCGATCTTCGGGTAAGCGCTCTCCAAGGCGGCCTTCGAGACACACGACAACGCAAAATCGTCGAGCAGAAATTGATAGCCAAGTTCCGCACCCATGAGGCCGGCCTCAACCGGGATCTTGGGTTCATGTCACGCTACACGTTACCCCACCAGCGAATAAAAGTTATCCGTTTTTAATACAACGGGTCATTTTCTGTCTTTCTGTTCCTTTCGGATGTTTCTCCCTCTCTCTCTCTGTTTTGTGTTCTGGCCGTTTGTATATTCGGTGGTCCTGTAGGTAACACCTCTCTGTCTGAACACTTTGATTGCCTTGACAACGGGCAGTTGGAAAGATTATCTTTAATCACCAGGTATTGTTCTCTGAATATAAATGCGAAACGTTCAAGGATTTCCACATTCACCTGATGAAGGACAAAGCCTCCGAAAGCTTGTGATTTTCAAATAAAATTGTTGGACTATAACCTGGTGTTGTAAGATTCTTTACATTTATATTATCTCAACACCTGTTCTATAGTGTGCAGCCAAAAACTGCACACAGCACTCCAATTGTGGTCTTACTAAAGTTTTATATGGTTCACCATTATATCTTGACTTTACATTTGATGGCTCTTGCTATAAAATCCAATATTCCATTAGCCTTTCATTAGCCTTATTCACTTGAGATGTTGTTCTAAATATCTTGTGAACCTGGACCCCCAAATCTCTGTGCTTTTCCACATTACCCAACCTTGCCCCAAAGTATATTATTACTTTTTTTTAATCCAAAATGTATTATCCCAATTTCCAGTTTAAAATGGACTGCAGATTCACTATGAACCTATTTTGCGCTATTGGCGAAGACCAATTTCATCCCTTTGTTTCCTCCCTTCTAACCAGTTTTTAATCCAACTTGCTACCTTTGCCCTAATTCAATATCCCTTAATCTTCTCCTGCGTGTACCTTGCCAAGGCTTTCTGAAAGTCCATGTACACCACATCCAGTGCATTTCCCCCTTCCATCATATCTGTCACCTCTTCAAAGACCCTATTAAGTTTGTCACACACGATCTTCTTTTCTGAAATCTGTGTTGATTGTTTCTAATTATTTTCTCTCTAGATATTTAGTAATTTAATCTTTAATTAAAGATTCCAAAATTTTCTCTACCACAAATATTAAACTAACTGGCTATAATTACTTGGTCTCTTTTTGAAAATGGGTATTATATTGGACATTCTCCAGTCTTCCAGCATATATCACTCTCAGCAAAACCCTGAAATATAATTTCTAAGGCCTCTTGTTATTTTTTCCCCCATTTCCCTCAGTATCCTTGGGTATATTTACATAGTAAAATTAATTTCTTATATTTGGTTGCTAAAATGATTTCTAATGTAGAAGATAAAGGACAGTTAGTCTCAGAAAGGTGATAATATTAGTAACTTCTCAACAATAACTTTACCGGAAACAGGATATCAGTAACGATATCCATTTATTACTGGTGAAAAAGTTAGAACTTTTTACGTATGTTTCAGATGTTCTTAACACGACTATTCAGGATACTCTTACTGTAATTCCATAGTATGTTCACAAATATAAGTTAAAAATGAAGAAAGGGTTTTCTCATTTTATAAGTTCTCTAATTTTAAGCAGTGCTATTACAAACCATGGAGAGTAAGATGCAGTTTCATATCCACGTTTCCCAAATGCATTGAGCTTCCAATCACACTTTGGATGATAGGGGGTGCAGTCTAGTCACATGAGCCTGATCTGGGAAATCTTAAGTGAGTGACTCAAGATTGCCACTGGCTGCTCATTAACCCGCCTTCCCAGTTGGGAAATGGTATACTGTTTGGAGAGAGAGTTTAAAAACAAAACAATAAAAACTATAAGTACGCCCACAGTCATTAGGAAAAAAATAGCTAGAATTTGATATCCATCCCATTTTACCACAGTCAGACTGGCAATTCCAGAATATTGATGAGACATTGCAAAAATAAACAAATACAAACTGCACCATCTAGTGGAATAAAAAGAGCAAGTCAAAACAAACAGAACATAACAACCCAGTCCATCAGATAGCAGCACAACTACCAAGATCCTTCACTACTCTACACAGCAAGCCAGTCAGTTGTACAATCTCGCTACGAAAAGTCATAATAAGAATAAAACCGGACGGACCACCCGGCATTGGACCACTAGGCACAGGACACAACAAAGGCAAACCAAGTCCAGTCGACCCTGCAAAGTTCCTCCTCACTAACATCTGGGGACTTGTGCCAAAATTGGGAGAGCTGTCCCACAGGCAACAGCCTGACATAGCCATACTCACAGAATCATACCTTTCAGCCAACATCATGGACTCTTCCATCACCATCCCTGGGTATGTCCTGTCCCACCGGCAGGACAGACCCACCAGAGGTGGCGGTACAGTGATATACAGTCAGGAGGGAGTGGCCCTGGGAGTCCTCAACATTGACTCTGGACCCCATGAAATCTCATGGCATCAGGTCAAACATGGGCAAGAAAACCTCCTGCTGATTACCACCTACTGCCCTCCTTCAGCTGATGAGTCAGTCCTCCTCCATGTTGAGCACCACTTGGAAGAAGCACTGAGGGTAGCAAGGGCACAGAATGTATTCTGGGTGGGGGACTTCAATGTCCATCACCAAGAGTGGCACGGCAGCACCACTACTGACCGAGCTGGCTGAGTCCTGAAGGACATAGCTGCCAGACTGGGCCTGCGGCAGGTGGTGAGCGAACCAACACGAGGGAAAAACTTACTTGACCTCATCCTCACCAATCTACTTGTTGCAGATGCATCTGTCCATGATACTATTGGTAGGAGTGACCACCGCACAGTCCTTGTGGAGATGAAGTCCAATCTTCACACTGAGGACACCATCCAACGTGTTGTGTGACACTACCACCATGCTAAATGGGATATATTCAGAACAGATCTAGCAGCTCAAAACTGGGCATCCATGAGGCGCTGTGGGCCATCGGCAGCAGCAGATTTGTATTCCAACACAATCTGTAACCTCTTGGCCCGGCATATTCCTCACTCTACCATTACCAATAAGCCAGGGGATCAACCCTGGTTCAATTAGGAGTGTAGAAGAGCATGCCAGGAGCAGCACAGGCGTACCTAAAAATGAGGTGCCAACCTGGTGAAGCTACAACTCAGGACTACATCCATGCTAAACAGCGGAAGCAACATGCGATAGACAGAGCTAAGCAATTTCACAACCAAAGGATCAGATCAAAGCTCTGCAGTCCTGCCACATCCAGTCGTGAATGGTGGTGGACAATTAAACAATTAATGGGAGGAGGAGGCTCTGTAAACATCCCCATCCTCTATGATGGCAGAGTCCAGCACGTGAGTGCAAAAGACAAGGCTGAAGGGTTTGCAGCCATCTTCAGCCAGAAGTGCCGAGTGGATGATCCATCTCGGCCTCCTCCCGATATCCCCACCATGATAGAAGCCAGTCTTCAGCCAATTCGATTCACTCCATGTGATATCAAGAAACAGCTGAGTGCACTGGATGCAGCAAAGGCTTTGGGCCCCGACAACATCCCGGCTGTAGTGCTGAAGACTTGTGCTCCAGAACGAGCCGCGCCTCTGGCCAAACTGTTCCAGTACTACTACAACACTGGCATCTAGCCAACAATATGGAAAATTGCCCAGCTATGTCCTGTCCACAAAAAGCAGGACAAATCCAACCTGGCCAATTACCGCCCCATCAGTCTACTCTCAATCATCAGCAAAGTGATGGAAGGTGTCGTCGACAGTGCTATCAAGCGGCACTTACTCACCAATAACCTGCTCACCGATGCTCAGTTTGGGTTCCGCCAGGACCACTCAGCTCAAGACCTCATTACAGCCTTGGTCCAAACATGGACAAAAGAGCTGAATTCCAGAGGTGAGGTGAGAGTGACAGCCCTTGACATCAAGGCAGCATTTGACCGAATGTGGCACCAAGGAGCCCTAGTAAAACTGAAGTCAATGGGAATCAGGGGGAAAACTCTCCAGTGGCTGGAGTCATACCTAGCACAAAGGAAGATGGTAGTGGTTGTTGGAGGCCAATCATCTCAGCCCCAGGGCATTGCTGCAGGAGTTCCTCAGGGCAGTGTCCTAGGCCCAACCATCTTCAGCTGCTTCATCAATGACCTTCCCTCCATCATAAGGTCAGAAATGGGGATGTTCGCTGATGACTGCACAGTGTTCAGTTCCATTCGCAACCCCTCAGATAATGAAGCAGTCCGAGCCTGCATGCAGCAAGACCTGGACAACATCCAGGCTTGGGCTCATAAGTGGCAAGTAACATTCGCGCCAGATAAGTGCCAGGCAATGACCATCTCCAACAAGAGAGAGTCTAACCACCTCCCCTTGACATTCAACGGCATTACCATCGCCGAATCCCCCACCATCAACATCCTGGGGGTCACCATTGACCAGAAACTTAACTAGACCAGCCATATAAATACTGTGGCTACGAGAGCAGGTCAGAGGCTGGGTATTCTGCGGCGAGTGACTCACCTCCTGACTCCCCAAAGCCTTTCCACCATCTACAAGGCACAAGTCAGGAGTGTGATGGAATACTCTCCACTTGCCTGGATGAGTGCAGCTCCAACAACACTCAAGAAGCTCGACACCATCCAAGATAAAGCAGCCCGCTTGATTGGCACCCCATCCACCACCCTAAACATTCACTCCCTTCACCACCGGCGCACTGTGGCTGCAGTGTGCACCATCCACAGGATGCACTGCAGCAATTCGCCAAGGCTTCTTCGACAGCACCTCCCAAACCCGCGACCTCTACCACCTAGAAGGACAAGGGCAGCAGGCGCATGGGAACAACACCACCTGCACGTTCCCCTCCAAGTCACACACCATCCCGACTTGGAAATATATCGCCGTTCCTTCATTGTCGCTGGGTCAAAATCCTGGAACTCCCTTCCTAACAGCACAGTGGGAGAACCGTCACCACACGGACTGCAGCGGTTCAAGAAGGCGGCTCACCATCACCTTCTCGAGGGCAATTAGGGATGGGCAATAAATGCCGGCCTTGCCAGCGACGCCCACATCCCGTGAACGAATAAAAAAAAAAATAGGCGTCCCTGGCAAGGCCATTGCCCATCCTTAATTGCCCTTGATTAGGTGGCGGTGAGCGTCCTTCTTGAACCGCTGCAGTCGGGAAGATTCTCCCGCAGTGCTGTTAGGCAGGACGATCGAGGATTTCAACCCAGCAACGATGAAGGAACGGCCATATACGTTAAAGTCAGAATGGTGTGTCACTTGGAGGAGAACTTGGAGGGATGGTGTTCCCATGCACCTGTTATTCTTATCCTTCTAGGTGGTAGAGGTTGTGAGTTTGGGAGGTGCTATCAAAGAATCCTTGGCAAGTTGCTGCAGTGCATCATGTGCACAGTACACACTGCAGCCACGGTACACCGGTGGAGAAGGAAGTGGACGTTTAAGGTGGTGGATGGGCTGCCGATCAAGCAGATTGCTTTGTCCTGGGTGATGTTGAGCTTCTTGAGTGTTGTTGGAGCTGCACTCATCCAGGCAAGTGGAGAGTATTCCATCACACTCCTGACTTGTGCCTTGTAGATGGTGGAAAGGCTTTGGGGAGTCAGGAGGTGAGTCACTCGCTGCAGAATACCCAGCCTCTGACCTGCTCTTGTAACCACAGTATTTATGTGGCTGGTTCAGTTTAGTTTCTGGTTAATGGTGATCCCCAGGATGTTGATGGTGGGGGATTCGACTATGGTAATGCCGTTGAACGTCAAAGGGAGGTGGTTAGACTGAATAGTCGAGTCTAGAGATAACACAAACATGAATGAGGGTTTCAGCAGCAGATGAGCTGAGGCAGGGGCAGAGACAGGCGATGTTATGGAGGTGGAAAGGGTATGGGGTAGGAAGCTCAACTCAGAGTCAAATAGGACGCCAAGGTTGCGGACAGTCTCGTTCAATCTCAGACAGTAGCCAGGGAAAGGGATGGAATGGAGTTTGTAGCAGGGACCGAAGACAATGGCTTCGGTTTTCCCAATATTTAATTGGAGGAAATTTCTGCTCATCCAATATTGGATGTCGGACAAGCAGCATGAAAAATCAGAAGCAGTGGTGGGGTTGAGTGAGGTGGTGATGAGGTAGAATTGGGTGTCATCAGTGCACATGTGGAACCTGACTTTGAGTTTTCGTATGATATTGCTGAGAGGCAGCATGTGGATTAGAAGCTGGAGGGGGAAGAGAAGCCATTGCAGGCGATTCTCTGGCTACGACTGCATAGATAGGAATGGAACCAGGCGACAGCAGTCCCACCCAGCTGAACAATGGAGGAGAGGCGTTGGAGGAGGATGATTGCATCGAAACCACAGCACAGAAACAGGCCATTCGGTCGGTCTGGTCTATGCCGGCATTTATGCTCACGCGAGCCTCCTCCTTCCCTACTTCATCTAACCCTAACAGGATAACCTTCTATTCCTTTCTCCCTCATGTGCTTATCTAGCTTCCTCTTAAATGCATCTATGCTATTTGCACAGTGTGGTCAACCGAGTCAAAGACTGCAGACAGGTCGAGGAGGATGAGGAGGGATCGTTTGCCATGGTCATTGTCACAGAGGATGTCATTTGTGACTTTGATAAGGGCCGTTTCAGTGCTGTGGCAGCGGCCGAAAGCTGGAGGGGTTCAAACATAGAGTCGCGGAACAGATGGGCACGGATTTGGGAGGTGACAACACGTTCAAGGACTTTTAGAGGAAAGGGTGGTTGGAGCTGGGGCGATAATTTGCAAGGTCAGAGGGGTCAAGGGTGTTTTTTTTTTGAGGAGGGGGTGATGACGGCAGATTTGAAGGGGAGAGGGACAGTACCTGATGAGAGGGAACCGTTAACAATATCAGTTAACATGGGGGCTAGGAAGGGAAATTGGGTGGTCAACAGTTTGGTGGGAATAGGGTTGAGGGAGCAGGAGGTGGGTTTCTTGGACAAGATGAGCTCGGAGAGGGCATGAGGGGATTATAGGAGAGAAACTAGAGAAAGATGTGAGTTCAGGGCCGGAGCAGGGGGGAACCTTAGAGGAAGTTTGGCTTCACAACTCCTCTGATAATGAAGCAGCCAAAGCTGACTTACAGCAGGACCTGGATAGCATCCAGGTTTGGGCTGACAAGTGGCAGGTAACATTTACACCACACACGAACATATGAATTAAGAGCAGGAGTAGGCCATTCGGCCCCTCGAGGCTGCTCTGCCATTTGATAAGATCGTGGCTGATCTGATTGTGACCTCAACCCTACTTTCCGGTCTACCTACTATAACCTTTGACTCCCTTGTTAATCAGGAATCCATCTAACTCAGCCTTAAAAATATTCAATGAACCTGCCTTCACCACTCTCTGGAGAAGGGAGTTCCATAGACTCATGACCCTCTGAGAGAAAAAATTTCTCCTCATCTCCATCTTAAATGGGAGTCCCCTTATTTTTAAACTCTGGCCCCTAGTTCTAGTCTCTCCCACAAGGGGAAACATCCTCTCAGCATCTACCCCTTCTAGTCCCCTCAGGATCTTATATGTTTCAATAAGATCACCTCTCATTCGTCTAAACTCCAATGTATACAGGCCCAACTTGTCCAACCTTTCCTCATAAGATAACCCCCTCATCCCAGGAATCAGTCAAGTGAACCTTCTCTGAACCGCCTCCGAAGCAATTATATCCTTTCTTAAATAAGGAGACCAAAACTGCACACAGTATTCTAGATGTGGTCTCACCAATGCCCTGTACAACTGTAGCAAAACATCTCTACTTTTATATTCCATTCCACTTGCAATAAATGACAACATTCCATTTGCCTTCCTAATCACTGGCTGTACCTGCATACTAACTTTTTGTGATTCATGTACTTGGACACCCAGATCCCTCTGTACCTCAGAGTTCTGCAATCTCTCTCCATTTAAATAATATACTGCTTTTCTATTCCTCCTACCAAAGTGGACAAGTTCACATTTTCGTACATTATACTCCATCTGCCAGATTTTTGTCCACTCACTTAAACTACCTATATCCTTTTGCAGACTCCTTATGTCCTCTTCACAACTTACTTTCCTACCTACCTTTGTGTCATCAGCAAATTTAGCAACCGTACGTTCGGTCCCTTCATCCAAGTCATTGATATAGATTGTAAATAGTTGAGGCCCAAGCACTGATCCCTGTGGCACTCCACTCGTTACATCTTGCCAACCTGAAAGTGACCCATTTATGACTACTCTCTGTTTCCTGTTAGCTAACCAACATGAATGCCAGGCTATGACCATTTCCAACAGGAAAAGACCCAGTCACCTTCCATTGACATTCAATGACACCCAATATCACCAAGTCTCCCATCATCAACATCCTGGGGGTTATTACTAACCAGAAGCTTAACTGGCCCAGCCATTTCAACAATCCGGCACCAAAAGTTGGTTTGAGGCTGGGTACGTTATGATGAGTGGCTCACCTCCTGACAACTCAAAGACGCTCCACCACCTACAAAACTCAAATCAGAAGTTTGATGGAATACCTACCATTTGCCTGGATGACTGCAGATGCAACAACACTCAAGAAGTTCAACACCATCCAGCACAGAGCAGTCCACTTGATTGGCATGCCACCTGCCACCTCTTCCACCATCAATGCACTATGGCCGCAATATGTACTATCCACAGGATGCACTGCAGCAACTCACCAAACTTAGCTCAATAGCACCTCTCAGCCCCACAACCTCTACCACTAAGAAGGACAAGAGTCGCAAGATCGCAGGAACACCATCGCCTCTAAGTTCCCTTCCAAGTCACACATCATCCCCACTTGCACTGCCAGTACTTCACCATTGTTGGGTCAAAATCCTGGAATTCACTACCTAACAATATCATGGGAGCACCATCAGCACAAGGCCTGCAGCGGTACAAGGAGAAGGCCCACCAACATTTTCTCAGGACAAGAAGGTGGACAAAAAATGCAGCATTGCCCACATCCAGTGAACAAATCATTAAAAAAAAAGCATGAAACATGTTGAACAGGCACTTAATTCCATACTCACAACAATGCAAGTGAAAGAAGAATGACTGTGTATAGCACAGTCTGCCATGGAGCAAGGAGCAGCAACAGTGATAACTGTATTGCGGACCTCAGTAATGCAGGCCATAAGAACAGTTGATGCATCTATCATGAATGCTTATGCTGCTGCTATAGATGCTTTTTGGTGCATGAACCAACAAGCAATCAATGCTGATTTGAACTCTTTTGGATAAACCTAAAATGCGAGTGAGAGTTTCAAAGTCTTCATGTAGACCCACTTGGCTAGAAATTGGGCCATTTAGCGCACGTTGTTTCGGCTCTAAGCGGCCTCTTGAAGTGCCAAGATGGCAGAAGGAGAAAATGGATACAATCAGTGTGCAATGCTGATTTAAAGTGATAGACACCATTTTGAGACTCAATGCTCAACTCAACGTGCAGTCCTAACCGCAACCATATGAACATGTCTTAGAATCCCTGGAGGAACCCCCACCAGCACTATTTAAAAGGACCATGCAGGATTTACCGGTTAATTGTTGGATTATTGCTTCTGACTGCTGATGCATTTGTAACTGTTTTTGGAGGTCTCCTATACTTGAATACTAGGGCGAGGGGACATGGCCTAACATTTAGAGCCAGGACATGCAAAGGGTGAGAGAAGTTTGGAAAACTCTTCTGCAAACAGCAGTTGATGCGAGCTCACTTGTGAAAGTTAAATCTGAGATTGATAGATTTCTGTGAACCAAGAGTATTAAGGGATATGGGGCTAAGGCGGGTATATGGAGTTAGGTCACAGGTCCACCATGATCTCATTGAATGGCGGAACAGGCTCAAGGGGCTAAATGCCACTGCCACTTGCTGTCTCCTGTTATGCGCCACCTTCTCCTGCAAGAAAGCGGGACGTGTGTCTGGGTGATGTGCCTGTCATGGTTGAATAGCTGCCGGTGTGTGTGGCCTGTGAGTTGTGGGTGAGCGGCTTGCAACAGTGGTAATGTGTAAGGGTGAGAGGGAGCATCTGATTGGCAGAGTTCAGATGGAAAGAGTGAGTTTGTTGGTATGTGGTTGAAGGGGTGTAGTGCGTGGAGCAGTGGCTGCGACTAGTGGTGCAGCTGATAGGAGTTGACCTCACTCACCTTGACCATTCGTGTCAAAGCATTGACCTTCTTCCTGCACTGCATCCATGTTCGTGATGCACCTGGCATTGACTTCATCCCCCGCTGCCTCCCACTACATTTTCAACATATATCTGAAGGGCCTCCTGCCCCCTGCGGATATAGGTGTCCCTCCTTCTGTCCACCTCTTACACCAAGGCCTCTAGTGCATCAGCAGAGAACCATGGTGCACGCACTCTCGCAAGCCTGGTACAAACTCAGATCGGCAAATTGGTGAGGTGTGGCAAGCAGACTGGAGGATGTGGGATTTAGTAGGTGCAACCTTAATTCAATGTTTTAACATAACTCATCAGTTTGTAAATATAGGGACGGGACCTGCATCTTTGTTTTATGTGTGCGATGTCTGATCTCCATTCAGACAGCAGACTGTTATTTTCAGCAAATAACAGGTATCGGCTACCTTTAAGAGATTTTAAGAGACAACTTCCCTTTAAGAGATTCGGGCTCCCCCTACTGGTGGAAAGTGTGCATTTCCTGGAATCCTTCTGTCAGGCCTGGTTTTTAACGCTGTTGTCAGTTAATACTCAGGCCAGATGAATGTCTCGTCCTGCCTGCGCAGGAAGCCAGGCGCAGGTTAGTCGCGGATCGTGCTACCCGTGCCCAATTATTGGCCTTTTCCAATTTAACCCCCCTACTGACTTTTGCTCAAGCAGATCCATGCAGATGCAAAACAGAGTCTTTGGGCAAATAATGGAAAAGTGCTCAAGTCTCTGGAGTGGGGCTCGAATCCACAACCTTCTGACTTGGATGCGAGAGAGCTACCGCTGAGCCAATGTTGAGCACATAAGCTCGGCTGACACATCAGTGCAGTACTGAGGAAGCGCTGCATTGTCAGAGATGCCACCTTTCAGATGAATCTGTCTGTTCAGGTGGATGTAAAAGATCCCATGGCACAATTCGATGGTCTCCTCATATCCTGGCCAACATTTATCCCTCAGCCAACATCACCAATATAGATTAACTGATCATTTATCTCAGTGCTATTTGTGGGACCTTACTGTGCACAAATTGGCTGCACAACAACGGTGACTGCACTTCAAAAAAAGTAATTCCTTGGCTGTAAACACTTTCGGGCATCCTTAGAATGTGAAAGGCGCAATATAAATGCTAGTTCTTTCTTTCTTTGGTGAGGCTCTTGCAGGAAATGCACAAGAGCACTCTTGAGCCACCAATCCAGCCAACTGGAAAAACACAGAAAGAAGCGATGAGGCCAGAAACAGCCATAAACTCAATTTCCCAATGCCCCATTTGCATGATCTTCACTGGCAAGAAACATTGAAGATTCTACTGTATAGATCATAAAGACTTTGGCCCAGAATTTGCCGTCACAATAACGGTGAGGCCAATGGCGCTCGCTGTTATTTATGAGCAAATGGTACAGCAACTTCAGGTGAGGGGCTGATGCATGGTTAAACATGGATATCCAAAAGTTGCTGTCCGTTCCACCGTTAGCTTCACGAAAACGGCATCTCGCTGTTTGCCTCACCATTGAAATGCACTGAATGTCGTGAAGTTGTTCTATTTGCGCGGTAGATATGAACTAAACTCGCCACAGAAAGTTACATCGAATCATTATAAGAGTAAGTAGGCTGTTAATGACATAATTGTTAGTTACTGCCAATCAACCACTTTGGCACTGAAAATTAACTATTACAAATGCGGAATCTCATTCCTTCATGTGTTAATTGTCATTGGAGGTTTTAAAAATGTCAAATTAAAAATTTTAAAATGCTTTTTTACTTTTCCTTTCTGTCTCTTTTTTCTCTCTCTTAATCCAATCTTTCTTTCCCTCTCTTTATTTCTCTTTCTGTACCTGATTTGACATTGAATTCACCCACTCTAATTTACACTTCCTTCTCAGTCCTTGCGCTGTTAATTTCACAATCCTTCAATCTGTTTGGTTAAGGAGATACATAATTGCTTGCCCTGTTCACTCAGGTCTCAGATGCCTGGTTTCCCTCACTGCGACGTTATCACCTCGCACTTTCAGCAACTTGTCACGCAAAAAAATTAAATACTTAAATTCAGCATGGAACCTCATTTGAATAAATTTGTTGTTTTAGTTGTTAAATTGGAGTTGTTAAAAAGGAGGTAGTGTGACCTCCATTCACCCTATAATTGCGCCTCGCAAAATTCTATATGCTGTGAATTGGGTATACAAGGTCAGGTACATGATTATCCAAACCATGCCTGCCACCAGTAAAGCTGTGCACCACTGACAAAGCCTCGTGGTGGAGCTTTGTAAAATCAGGGCTTCTGTGTTCTGACCAATAGGTCAATGTGTTTGTCTCCTGGATGTAATGAACAGCAGGGGATTTTTGATTTGAAGGAAACAGACAATTCTCTGTGAAGATTTTGTAGATGATTTGGATTGACCATGGCTGTTGAGTTAGATGACTTTTTATATTGAGTAATTGTTCACCCATTGTCTATTGCAGTATATATGAAATGTATGGAGAAAATCCCAAAACAAGTGAACGATGTGGACCTCTGCAAAGATATAGGCCCAGAATGTGCTGGAGCAGGGCATCTTGCAGTGTGCCCCATGCATGGATTTTTTTCCTCACCCTTCAGCTTGAAAAATTTTTGCCTTGCAAATTGCTGGAAGTACAAATTGATAACGGCACAGCAAGGTCAACAGGGAACCTGGGTGTGGTGCAATCTGTATAATTTGTGCAATTAAATTTAAGTAGGAAGCATGGCTTACCTGGACTGGGAAGGGTGACAACTGAGGTTGTCCAGAACTGAGGACTGTAACAGCTAATCGGCTAAAAGTTGGAGTTGGTATCAGTTCAGCATTTCTTTCCAAAATTTTGGAGCAGTATCAGACTGCTTGATGTAACGTATCATATCACTTTTCTCCTGAGTAATATGCTACAATACATTCTGCTGTTACCAAAAGTTTTACACATACAAAATCAACTGAATGTGCACTGTCTAACCAGGGTTGTCTTAGAAAATAATATTTTTTATTGCTACCCAAAGATGTTATCATGAAGAGTAATTGATTTTCTCTAGAAAGAGAGAGTACTTTTAGCACCAAGCAGAATGCAGCAAGTAGAATAATTATTAATCCTTGGGTTACTTACGGCTACTTGGGACAAAGAATTGAAAAAGTACAACTTTCAGATTGTAGCGACAATGTCTGCTTATGGGATCCACTGAGAAAGAAAACAGTTTATAAGAATCCAACATTGTAATAATGAGGAAGCCATCTTTATACAGCAGTCACTGAGATGGACTGTCTATGTGACAGTTTGTTCCTCACTATAACAGCTCCATGTGCAATGCGATTTTCTATAATGCTCGATAATCCACTTGAGTTAAGGTAGAGTGTTTCTGCTAAAAAAAAATCTTCATACTGAATTGTATTCACTGCATCCTTTGGATGGGCTGAAAGCTACATTTTATATAGATACAGTGCAGGGTGCAATTACACTGGCAGGAACATTTGTCCTCTTGGCTTTAATTAAGTATACCAATTATCCACTCTGTCTGTCAAATACAAAATGCATCTTTTTAAAAGACATAATCCTGGCAGACCCCAGAGCAGCAGCCCTTAAATTAAATAATTAGACATTATAAAGCTTACAAGTTTTATACTGAAAGACATGGTCTGAGAACACTTAAGTGAAAATAAGTCCCAACATCAAGTTGAATAAAATGACTCCAAAAGTCTGTGCAATAAATTGCTGGTAAAATGGCAAGAAAGGTTATAAATATGTCTGAAATTGATTTACATTTGGTGGCTTATGTCTACTTGTAAATACTTCAGCAAAAAAGGATCATGATAAACTTTTTTGAATTTACAGGACCGATTTTATAAATCCACGCTACTGACGGCAGATTCGCCCACTGGCTGTGCACATCAGGAAGTCATGGGCACACTGCCAACAATTTTTCATGCATTCTTTTTAATCATTGATTGATTATTTTGTTTCCCATTCCAGCACGGCACTTGGCCTTGCAGCGCGAGTGATGAAGATTAGCGGTGACAATATTATGGCCCATTGGGGGGAGCGGGGGTTGAATTTTTACAGAGGTTTTCCCGTTTTTCCACCGCGGAAAAATGGCTTCAATGATTTCTGTGGCTCTTCCACCGAGGACACGGCAGACAATCAGCAGACCCCCTTCAGGAAATTCAATCCCTTGATGTTTCAGCATTAAATGGACTCTTCGTGTCCATTAAAGGAGGAGTGGTGAGCGACCACTACAAAATGCACAAAGGTCAACTCAAGGCCATGCATCATACATATTGCACTCTAGCTCCATAAATTTCATCCCTCTATGCAAAATGACTGCTGCGGGGCTATGTGCCGAAGGATGCCTTGCTGTATAGTTTCTTGATTGGAGGCTAGGACACCATTAGGACCATGACTGGCCTTGCGATCCCAGAAGAGCAGAGGGCTTGCCCACTGGAGAGTGAGGGACCCTGCAAGGAGCAGACTAGCATAACTTTCACTACAAGCTGCAAAGAGGCACAATATTCTTCTGTGATGAAGTGCAGCCCTCCCAAAAAAAACATGTGGTTGAAGCATATGTGGGACATATCTCAATCACAGTGATTTTCGGCCTCCACCTGGAACTGGGGACATACCAAACAATTTCGGGCCTGGTCTTGAAGGCTCACTTAAAGCAAACTGCAACCCCGCCCCACCCCCCCCCAGCCCCCTATCCCCAGGAAAGCAACCAACCCACTGACCATGAAGGGTAACAGCCCCAATCTACATGATCACCAGTATGTAGAGAATTCTTTACCAGCTGAGGCCTAACTAACTCCCAGAAACCAAGACCAGGGGACTTCTACCCCCTGACCCACCTTGATCCCAGTACAAAAACAGCCACGCCAAGAAACTTGGCTAGGTCAATGCACTCCTCCTAAGTGCATCATGTAATCAAAATGTAGAATGGCTTCACACATATGTGCAAATGTACTCTTTTGAGAATTCCATAAAAAATGGACTCATCAAAGAGCTAAAATATTCCTGACACTATATAATTAGGTACTGAAAAATTATGAATTACTATTTTTAAATTGCTGATAATTTTTTTCACAACGCAGAGTATGCCTGGCGAAACAACATTCTGACAAGGATCAGCTATTCCCTCCAAGTTTTCATCTCTAGAAACTCACCAATGCCACACACTTCAAGGGGATGAAAGATTTAGGGGAAGTTTTGTTCAAAGTACTCTCCCTTTCTATATAGAAAAATGCGACTCACCATTGTTTGATATTTTTGCAAAAATGACAATTTCCTACTGATGTGGAGATCCTCAGGTTAGGTTAGGTCTCTTTTGCTCTTAGGTCATTTCAGTGATGTCAATGATGGACAGCATGCCCGTGTGTCTCAGAATGGTCCATAGCCAATGAGGGAGAGGATGGCCATACTGACCAAGTCCTTGGAAACCAAAATATTAGCTAGGGATGCAGATCTCCATGGCAGTGAAAGGAAGAATAAACTTGCATTAATATAGCACCCTTCATGGTTTCAGGACATCCCAAAATGCTTTTGAAGTGTAGTCACTGTTGTAATGTAGGAAACGCAGCAGCCAATTTGTACACAGCAACGTCCTACAAACAGTACTGAAGTAAATGACCAGATCATCTGTTTAAGGTGTTAGTTGAAGGATAAATGCTGACCAGGACACTGGGAGAACTCCCATGCTCTTCTTCGAATAGTGCCGTGGAATCTTTTCCGTCCACTTGAGAAAGCAGATGGGGCCTTGGTCTAATGTCTCATCTTAAAGACGGCACCTCCAACAGTGCAGCGCTCCCTCAGTACTACACTGAAGTGTCAGCCTGGGTTTGTGCTCAAGTTTCTGGAGTGTGACATCAACCCACAACCTTCTGATTCAAGAGGCGGGAGTGATACCACTGAGCCAAGGCGAACACCTAATTTTCTAAAGAAAGAAAATATTGACATTTCTACAAAAATGCCAAATAAAATAATAGCGAGTCTATTATTTTTTTCTATATGAAACAGAGGAATACTTCAAAGAAAAAGTATTCACCTTAGAGTTTCTTTACTTTTTAATACAATAACACAGTATGGGGGTAATTTTGACTTTGTGTAATAGTATAAAGTATGGAGATATAAAATGGGCTGCCGATTTGCTATCACCCACTGTCGCACAAAGTCAAAATCTACCCCACTGTCTTTGTAACCCTATATATATATATATATATATATACTCAGGAACGTGGTTAGAATATATTGGAACTGATTTGTCGGGATGCACAGAGCAACATATAATTGGTTTTGCTAACACTAGCTGAATGTACCTGCAGTTTTTACCATCACATTTGAACTCAAAAGGCTATAATTTTGATTAGATTGGAACACATGCAACATACATTCCAGAATAAAACATACTATAAGTACATTCTGGACATCCTTAGTTAAAAGATTGATCCTTATATCCTGGGATATTTTTGTATGGCACACAGGACATTCATACCTTGTGGTATTGACAGGTATTGACAGGTGTTCATAATTAGGATCCTTGTACCAGCTCACAATAGGGTCCTGCCTGAAGTGAAAAATAAAGACAGATTAATGTGTTATTGCCTTGAACAGATACTCCCTTAATGAGCCACTTGAGACCTTGGCATAGATTTGCTATCAGAGGACTTATTTCCTTTCTAGTGCTTCAAGCTCTGGGAAGGAAAAGGAGCAAAGAGATAATGAGAAGTCTGGTTCTTGTAAAATTAATTAATTTCTGTTTTGTTGCATTCACATGCCACCTTTAGCATCATTGTAAAGTGGTATCTACTTCCCAGCAATGCTAAAAATGTTATGTAAGCAAGTTGTTCAGCAGATTAAACTTTCAGTCAACTTTCTATTTCCTGCAGCTACTGGTTTCAGACCTCAACTGTAGATCTCAGAACACAGTGTCTGCTGCAGCGAGGGCCCCAAAGGACAAATTTTAACAGGGTCAAGAAGAAGGGTTTAAACTGTCAAAAAAAAAAGAGTTCCTCAATTGTTCCTCCCTGCTGGGGATAAAATAAATAATTTTAAACCAAAAAAACATAATTGAAATGTTCGGAGCACAATGTTATGATGTCGGTGCACCATCGCCAAACAAATCCCATGAGCTGAGATCGAGATTTTGTGGATGTCTGCATTAATGGAGCCCCCAAATCTTAAGAGAACTTGGGAGTGAGTTACTCCAAGTTCTATCCATGGAGTATGAATGCATACTTTAGTTAAATGACATTTTGGAAAGTGATCAATTTGGTTAAATTGATCACCTTTATTGGTCATTATTTCCTTCATGGTATTCTAGTATTTCAGGTCAGACTTTGTCACTCAGGTCAGGAAAATTTTAGGGAGTTATGGAACGCTTTTGAAGGAGGTTAGAAAGCTCAAAAAGGTCTTTGAAAGATGAGAGAAAGACAGAGGGTTTAAGAATGAAAAGTCAGAAGGTTTAAGAAAGGTTTGGATCTAAATTCAAAGACTGTGAAATGCATCACAACAGTTAATTCAATAGTGCACGTTTCTAAGCACAGAGAGAAACTCCAGGAAAGCAGCCAACAGTAAAACACAGTATGTGTAAGGTCAGCTAAAGTCAGGAAGAAAAGAGAGCTGAAAATGAGGGCTGTAAGGGGTTTTCTCGGGCATTTCGAAAACACACCTCTTACTATAAGTTCTGGAACGATAGGGATTATAAGGACGGATCAGACTCGGACACACGTTTTTGGGCTCAATCGTATTGTGTTTAATAAGATTAACAATAACACTAGTAAACAGTACAACCTGGCTTGTCCAATAAGCCCTACCATGCTAAATTACCACGGCCTAATAAGAGAACCCTCCCGTGAAATAAATTAACACAGGAGCCCCCCCTCCCCGGCCCCGCCCCAGCACTAAAACCCTCTAAGGTTTGGTTGGGACTTACAATCACCCCCTCACACAGCTAAGTGGTCTTGTGGATGTGTAGGCGCAGGCGGTATACTCACCCCGATTGCCTGTTGTCTTGCTTGCAGTTTCTTCCTGCACGTCTCGCTCCTGGTTCCGTACCGCCAACGCAGTATCCAAGTTCCAGTTTGAGTTGAGATTCGTTGATGAGGGATAAAGAGCAGCGCTTAGCTTCTGGTGGTGTTCCGTTGAATCGAGCCGAGCCCCACTCGGGAGACTCGCTGTAGATTGATGTCAAGGAGAAGAGAGAAGAGAGCAGAGCGCAGAGAGCAGAACCGAGCAGAGAGCAGAGCCAATACTGATCGATATATTGACTCAGGAGATCTGACTGGAGCCCCCCCACCCCCCCAATGGGGCCTGGAGTGACTCATAACCTTTGAAATCTTTGTGAAAAATGCTATTTCGCTATCCCGCTCCCAGGCCTTGCACCTCGCACTTGCAAAGTTCAGTTAATCCCTAACGTAGATCGGTCAAACCTCACTTGATTGGATGCTGATTACTGGGTGTCTGTCATTTCCTGAGTTGACGGCCCCCATTAGCAGGTAATGGGTTTTGATCTCTAACCGATCTTGCTTAACTGGCTTCTCTCCTGGAAGACAATGGCCTGGCCATCTCCTGCCTTCCACCAGTTTCGATTGGGACTGAGTGTCTCTGAGTTACCCCTCGGGGTATTGTTCCCAGTAATTATGTTAAATGGTGATGACGTCAATCGGCCTGGGTTCCCTTCCACCCAGCCTGTCAGTGTGAAATGTCCGTCTGCATATGAACGCACCTTAGTCAGGTTAGCCTGGCTCGAAACTCCTGCCAGTCAATCCTATTCCCTAAGCCACTCCCACAAACGTGCCAAACAGTACAGTTCTTTCTTGGGGGTATTGGATTTAAAATATGATTCATAAAAATGGCCAGAATGCTGGTGCTACATTGCCAACGATGACGACTTTGTCACAGCCATCCCAGGTTAAATCACACCACCAGAGAGAACCGAATTGAGAGATTGTTTCCCCTGGCTAGAGAGTCTAGAACTAGGGGGCATAATCGTAGGATATGGGGACAGCCATTCAGGACTGAGATGAGGAGGAATTTCTTCACACAGAGGTGCTGTGAATCTTTGGAAGTCTCTACCCTAGAGGGCTGTGGATGCTGAGTCATTGAATATATTCAAGGCTGAGATGGATAGATTTTTGGACTCCAGGGGAATCAAGGGATATGGGGATCAGGCAGGAAAGTGGAGTTGAGGTCGAAGATCAGCCATGATCTGATTGAATGGCGGAGCAGGCTTGAGGGGCCATATGGCCTACTTCTGCTCCTATTTCTTATGTTCTTATGTCCATCCCAGCAGCAGCCTACTACTCAAGGAGATTGCTTGGTTTTAGGTTCACATCAGAAGGGAACAGCATTACAAATAGAAATCTACCAATGATAAGTTAAACACAGACTGTAAACTTAACCTCACTAAGTTTTTACTTTATCATTGCTGTGTTAATATTGTGGAATCCCCTACCTAATACCATCATGGGAGCACCATCAGCACAAGGACAACAGTGCTTCAAGGAGAAGGCCCATGACCACTTTCTCAGGGCAACTAGGGATGGGCAATAAATGTGATTTTCTCAGCATCGCCCATATCCTGAGAAGAAATTTAAAAACTGTAATCTTGGATATCAAACATAACTTTGTTATACTGTTACTAAGTAAAATTTTGTGATGGTATTACTCATATTATTACACATGTGGTTAACTAAAGATGTGTTAGTTAATACATCCATTTTTGATGCAGTGTTTGATGCCTCTGGTAAGAAGAAGTAAAATTATACCTTACTCATTGTTGTGCTGCAGTTCTGCTGTGTCTAGACCTGGCTTGGTCAATAATCAATATATTTTGGACGGGATTATGTAAGACAGTGAGAAGCAAGCTAATTTAGATATCACATATGAACCCCTAGATATAAATGGTAAATCTCAATCTAATTTCCAATAAATATATGTTGGTGATACTCTCCAACCAAGATAAATTACATTTTTGAATTTTGAAATACAGTGTTGCATTTTATTGTGTGAATTTTAGCAGTAATTTATATCATAGCTGCTATAGCACATCCATAATTAACCTCATTTTTGCAAAGTTCAAAGTTAGATTCTGCAAAGAGACAAGTGCATGCTTTTCAGACTTCCATTAAAAATACACTGAATAGGAAGCCTGATGTATTTCTGTAAGTGCTTGTGTGATGATATCCACAGTCACCAAAGGCACTTAGCTGTGCTTTCATCTCAAAGCAATTGAATGTGAAAGTAGTAAAACGTTAACGAGTTTGATTTCCTATGTGTGCTATTTTAAGGTGCACTGATGATGGATTTGTGTTAATCTCTTGTCTGCAATATTTTAATGCAATCATTAACCAGGGGAAAGGGAAAAGTCCAAGCAACAATTTAACAGCATAAGAAAAGGAATAGGCCATTCATCCAATCAAGCTCATTCCTTCCAATTGATTATGTAGAATTTACACAGACACGGAGCCCTGGATTTCCCTCCCAAATATCATCCATTTTTGATTGGTACATGGTGGTATGATAGAAGAAAATGAGGCAATGAAGCCTTCTGCCGAATCCCCGTGCTTGAAAATGGTTGCTAGAATTTTCCTCAGTTCTTCCCACCGCCTCCCCCCTCCCCGGCCCCACCCCCAGGGAGGATTTCACCATCTGCCCATTGTCTGCCCCCACTGCTTGCAAATGGTTCCCGGTGTTATTTCCCTCTGTTTCTACCAAAGCTCCATCTCCCAGACCAAACACCTGTATTAAAGAGGTGTTCACAGTCTTTTGGTGGTGGGAGCCAAATGTTGTGAAAGCTGGAGCCTTTTAATAAGTTATTTTTGATTGTGCTATTCTTTTGCCTTCAGCCCCTGCTATCACGATTTTTTGCAGAGGAGGCTGTTCAATTTTTCTCAATAGTTGGCCTGCCCCTTTAAGCGCCTGCAGTGAGTGAAATGCTGCACTAAAACTTGACTTCCCTCCCACTCAGAGGCACACCCTCGATGAGCAGTGTTGTTGAGATTGAGCCCGCCCTGAATACATAATCAATCGTGCCCCAGAAAAATGTGACCGAGTCACAGTGGGGGTCGGACCAATGGCTGGAATTCCTGCTCCAATCCACTTCCAAACCAAACCTCCAATGATAAGGAAAACCAGGTGTACTGTCAGGCTCTTAAACTATAATTATAATAACATCTACCTAATTCAGATTGTTACCAAACATTAGAAATGATCATTCAGATGAATGGACCTGGGTGAAGATTGGGTGCCTTTCAGATGTTGTGTATCTGATTTCAAATTCAGATGTCCAGATTCAGAACTCAGATTTGAGGGGCAGAGGACACAAGTCATTTGGATTCAGAACAGCCTTTGTGCAGATTTGTCCAAACTGTATGAATTCTGAAATAGAAGTTGATTGAACTCTGACTTTGAAATAATTACTTGCTTTCAGGTAAGCGTAACAACATTTGAATTAGTTTTAAGAAATGTTTTACCCTCGATAATTTGATTAAGAACATAAGAAATAGGAACAGGAGTAGGCCATATGGCCCCTCGAGCCTGTTCCGCCATTCAATAAGATCATGGCTGATCTTTGACCTCAACTCCACTTTCCTGCCCAATCCCCATATCCCTTGATTCCCCTGGAGTCCAAAAATCTATTTATCTCAGCCTTGAATATATTCAATGACTCATATCCACAGCCCCCTGGGGTACAGAATTCCAAAGATTCACAACCCTCCGAGTGAAGAAGTTCCTCAGTTTAATTCTCAAGCTATTTACATTCAAAGTCACTTGTTAAAGTCACTTTTATTTTAAAAACCTTACAAGAGAACACAAGAAATATTAAATGAACCCATCAAACCCACTCCTTCCACAGTCCATGATTAACTACCTTAATAAAAGACCCCCCATCCCTGATAAAAACAAAGTTTGAATGAGAAAGGCCATTTGGCCCATCAAGCCTGGTCCATCTAAAGTTCATGCATGATTATTCTATCACGTACGCCTCACCATGAGCACCTGTTGTTTCTTACTTTAAGGAAAAATCAGCAGTACTATTAATATCTCTAAAACCCTGAATCCCCCTTCTCAACAGATATCGATCCAGCCACTTTTTAAATAGTTCAATAATCCACTTGTGAATTAAACACACTAGGAAGTAATACGTCAAACAAAGTGGTAACAATCTATCTCAACGTTACTTAATTCAAATGTTAAACAGCAAGAGTCAGCATTAAGCCTTCCAACAACATGATAAGATTGATTTTTTTTTATCTTCCCAGGCCTTCCCACACCAATCCACAGAAGCATGGTTTACACTCTAGACAATGGATCCAGCAGAATGTCTCCGATAATCAAACAGAGGCTTTTATAGTCCAAATGTTAACCTCAGCTGTGGCTTTCAAGCAGCTCAAACCACAAGAAAATGGTTTCCCTCGAATTATAATAAACCAGGACCAAGCTTTAACCTCCAATCTGCCAAATCACTATAAAATGATGGGTGAAATGTCTCTGAAGCCAATTTGAAAATGATCTCACCTCTTTTATTCCCCACCGCAAAAAAATGAAAATGTGCATTTGAAATATAAATAGGATCAAAATTTAACCCTTCTGAATGTTCCTTTTTTCTTAATTTATCTTTGTAACCTTTTTCAATCAAAATTCAGTTCAAAACACTTTGATTATCTGTTCTTTCCAAGCCTCCCATCTATTGTGGAAATGGCTCAGTGAGTAGCTGATCCCTACAGACCTGAATAATCCTAGGTTCAATATGTGGTCTATGCTGAGTTAGCCGGGGCAGTGGTAGGACTGTTACAATTGGCCTTAGTGCTCTGGGGCCAGGGAAGTGGGAAAAAAAACTTATTATTCTTGCTTGACTTTTACTGTCACTTCATTTAATCTTCTATTAGTATTATACTCACTTATTTTCTGCCTCTCCTTTTCTTACAAAAGATTTCCCAATCATTTCATCTTCTCTTTCCTTCAGTCCACTCGTATTCTTCCTTTATCGTTGCATCTCAATTGACTAATCTGTCACTTACTACTTTTTCTACCTTTGTTCCCACGCTCAAGAACATGCCAATTACGATTGCCAGTATTAGAGATTTCAAGCTGACTTGCTTTAAGCAGGAGCTATTTATATCAACAGCTTATTGTATGCTATATTCGTAGTATGCCTATTAACTTTTAGCATGAGTCATCATGTTGACTGGCATCCCTCTGTTCAGCTGACAGTACACTACTGCTGATTAATATTTCTACCATTATATTACCATTTGCAATAGGGAACTCCTGTCATTTAAATAGTGGTAATATTCTACAAGCATCCTGTACAGCAGGATAGCCTCACTCTGCCGGAAGGAAATAGGATTTCTAATGACTCAAGCCAGATTTTCCTCCTTCAAGATAAACACTCCCTTTGTTTGCATTGCCTCATCTAGCAGCTCATCTGAGAGCAGCTTAATCCTCATGATCTCACATGGTAGGTGATTTTAATGTCTTGATCAAGTTCCCTTCTGAATACTTCATTGCGTCAGTACTTGCACCACTAGATAGCAGTCGATTCCATAAATTCTCCAGTTTTGTACAAAATCCTTCTGCGCATGCACCTCATAAAATCCTTTCATTATTTTTAAAACTTCAATTGTATATTCATCCTTAATTCTCTTAAAGAAAGAAGGCAGAGGAATAGTTTTTGACCACAGACATAGACAAATAGCAAAATAAAATGACTGGCTTTCTCTGCAAGATAACACTGTCAGAACAATGGTGTCTGTTTGTACATAAATTGCATGGTACTGGATTTCTCTCAGTCAAAATAGGTTGGACAACATTTTTAAAACCTGAGGGTGGACTGGTGACCAGACTGGTGATATAATTTGCTACCTGGGATGAGGCTCTTTCAAGAGACTTGCTTTCCTACTCACCATAATCCTTGGTGCAAGTTGCCACACTAGCAGTACGCACAGCATGACCTTTACACGTTCTCAGGCTGGTCTCGACCGGCTTCACTTTGATAAGACATCACCAGCAAGTCAACTATTTGTCATCACGGACTACTTTGGTACACAAGCTTCAGTTTCAAACCAGATTTTAGCTGATCTGAGGCCAATTTTTCATTTTTTCCCTTTCTCCACTTCTGAAAAGGGAAGGCATTGGCTCCTTGCTGAGGTACAGTTCTAAGTGCTAGGTGCCCTCTAGTACCTTGTAAGTGACCATTATGAGTGTTAGTCAGCTGCTCGATTGCATAGGTCATCATTGGTAAACCCAGTTCTTACCCAAGGTCCGTAAGTGCACATTTCCAACCAGGGTTGCTGGATAATGACCAGGAGCAGCCTAGGAACACTGAGGTCAATTGTAGTACCCCTACCACTATTCAATGCAGATCACAGATGGACCCTGAGACTTTCCTGATCTGTATGGATCAGTCATTCACAAAACTCTCCCCTAAGTCACTTACAATGGCACTTTCAAATTCCCAACTGTCTAGCCTCTAGCCTTTGGCCCTCCAAGATATTTCTACAGCTACCAATCTGCTCAATCACACCCTCACCTCCACCTTTGATGCCCTAGTCCCCAGTAAAACTCTTACTCTCTCCCACCCTAGTTATTCCCCCTGCTACGGCCCCCATCTCTACTCCCTTAAGTCCAAGGGCCGTAGATTTGAACGTTTATGGCGGATAACTGGTTTAGCCATTCATTGCCAGATCTGACTGGACCACATGAAGCACTATCGGGTCCTACACTTCTCTGCCAAAAATGCTCACTATTCCAAGATCATCCTGGAATGTGAAGGGATTCGCAAAATTTCACATGTTCCCCCCACCCCGAAGATTTATTGGAGTTATTAAAGAAACCCTGGTGTGACTGTTTTAAAAAATCCAAGGTCTCTCAAAATGGCTGCAGTCAGACACATGGCCGAGGACCGGCAGATTTGAAATTGCATTCTCAACAACTCGGCAGGCTTCGTGTTTCAGACAGGTTTCTTTAAACAATGCAGATGCATTCTAGCCCTGAGGCAAGCTATCAACATGGCCGGCCAACACATCAAAATTCGAGCAGGAAGTGATTGCAGGACAAAAGGTGAACCATCAAGGTACATTCGGAACAATGGTAAAGCAGTTATGGAACAGATCGATACAGGAACCGACCATTAATGTAAATGGGCCAGAAATTAGGTCCTTTGTCTTAAAGCAGTTATGGAACTCAGAAATACAGGAATTGGCCATTAATGTAAATGGGCCAGAGATGGGGTCCTTTGTCTTACGTTTCGTGCTTAAATCAAACAATGAAGCAAGCTGATGAGGTATGAAAACAACCTGTTACCAAGAGGGTATAACTGGGTCTGCCCAGTATCTCTCTCCCACTACTCTTTTCGCCTGGTGGCCGGAGTCCTGCTGCCTGCTTGCAACCAAGAAGAAAGGCCATCCAGTAAACCTCGCAAACACATGTCGACGGCAGCAGCAGGGCATCAGAGGCCAGGCCTTTTCATCTGTTTCACCGGTGAGCATTAATTTTCTGGCCGCCACAAGGCAACCTAGCAGAGGTCTAAGGGTGGGGGGTTAAAAGGGATGTTGCTAAAATTGTGATTTTAGAATTTTCCCTCGATGTGTCCGTTTCTTCCAACCTGTTAAGCGTAAGACTGTATTACATCCATAGCGATTTCTTTATCTTCTGTATTATACTGTTTACCTTGTAGTTTTAGTTTTCTTATTAATAAACATTGGTTTTCCTTGTACCAATCCACTGGTCTGTTTGTCTGTTTTTGTTACCACTCGATAAGTCCTCAGCTCAGAATCAGGAAGGGGTAAGCGATTCGCAACCGCACTGCGGGCAGGGCAGCTCAGGAAAACATAACTGGCTGACCTATTATAAGCCCGAGAAACAGTAAAAAAGAAACCCCTTACAGAAATGGCGAGTCAGGCAGGAGCTGAGGCGAAAGTGTGTAACAAGGCAGACAGTGGTGCGGAGGAGGAATCCGCAATGGAGATAAGGTTGTCTGCCTATGTGTGCGGCAAGGTAAATATCGCGAAAAAGTGGGTGGGCGATATGTTAAAGGCCGAGCGTCCCATAGATGCAGCCATCCAGTGGACAGCAAGTAAACAGTATAAGAAAGGTATTGAGAAGGCGGTCTGGCTCTTGTGTTTTAAAAAGCAGGTCTTGGTACTAGACCGTGCTGTAGCAGTACAAGCAGCCAAGATTAAACAGTTGACCCTAGAGCTGCAGGAAAAGACAGCAGCGGAAGAGAAAGGGGTAGCGGCGCTCCAGGCAATAAGCCAAGAAAGGGCGCAGATGGCAAGGGACCACCAGGCAAAGGTAGAGCGCCTGGAATACCAGATCGCTGAGCTCAAAAGTAGCGCTAGAGGTAGAATGGAACACCTGGAATACCAGGTCAGAGAGGCGAGAGGCAGTGAGGTTAGGTTAATGGATAAGATCCACAGCCTCACGCAAGAATTAAAAGAGCAGGAGGAGAAAGTAGGCGAGGTAAAGGCAGCATATAAGCTGGCCTGCGCCCAGAGGTTTGAAGAGGCAGATCATGGCCCCTGCAGGCAAGAAATAGAACGTTTGGGCATGGCCTTAGCGAGGGCGAAGGGCCTGGTGTGCCTCCTTAGCCCGAAGGCGGGCCAGTCGGATTTTACCGGCAACCCAAACAGGGAAGTCCCACAGGCAGCTCCCAGAACGACACTGGTTAGGGAAGCAGAGGCTTCACGGCCATCACCCATAGCCCCGAGTTTTCAGGAGGTCTGGCAGCAAAGTGGGGTGGAGGATGAAGCATTAGGGGAGACCCAGCAAGCCCTGGTAGATAGACCAGGACCGGGACCAGTGTACCCCCTCCGACAACGGAGGTACGGCCCGCCCGCCGATGGCGAGGACCTAGGGGCCATCCAGAACCAGTTTGTGGTGCCGCATGGCACCCCACAGCTCAGGGCCATGGTTAGCCATATCCCTAAGCTTACAGTGGAGGGAGACCCCTCTCTACACTTCCGTGAGATAGAGCAGGCAGCGTGCGTTAATGACTGCGATGAAGCAGAACAAGCAAAAATGCTGCTGTTTTCTCTGGGGGGTGACCTCCTCCAAACCTTATCAGATGAGTGCAAAAGGGGGCAGAAAGATTACGAGGAGTTAAGGGATGAGATATTGGAGGCCATGGGACTAAATGATGGGAGTCCGTTCGCCCGGGTGGGAAAAACGGTGCAGCTCCCTGGGGAGTCCCCACAGGCTTTCGCAGACAGGCTGTGGCCAGTCGACCGGAGCGCATGCCCGGGAATGCCAGGGCGGACACTCCTGAACAGAGATCAATTAGCCCACTGGCTCCGCTGTCTCATGACAAACTGCCTGCCCCAAATTCGAACACGAGCTGCGGCCTGGTTTGACCCCCGTAGCCCCCAGACCACCGAGGAAACGGTGATCCGCCAGCTCACGATAGCATTTAAAAATTTCAGGGGTATCGAGACGCCCCAACCCAAGGGGAAAGTCCACGAGGTTAAATAAGGGGCCCAGCATAAAAGGGAATGGCACCAGGAAGGGAATCGTCCCGCCCAGGCTAAGTTAAACTGCTTTGGGTGCGGGAAGAACGGCCACTGGCGGAAAGATTGTAAAAACCCCTGGAAGGATACTAAGGGAAAGAATCCCACCGCCCTAGCCCAAAAGGCAGCGATGGGGGAGGCAGAGACAGGAATTGCCCCCGCTGCCATGGAGTCATTTTTTGAGGCCATGCGATCTTTTATGGCCAGCCAGGGAAGAATAGCAGCCACTACTGATGTGGTAGCTCCCTCAGCCCCCCCTGACGATGCCCCGCTATGACTAGAGAAGAAAGCGCAGATCGGTCAGCAGGAGGTGAAATTCCTGGGCCTGACCGTCCGCGCAGGGGAAAGAGCCATAGACAAGGCTAGGAGGGAAGCGGTCCAAGAGCTATCGGTCCCCAGTACTGTGGAGGCGAAAAGGCAGGCAGCTGGGATCGAACCCGAGGTTAGAAATTCCCAGCTCCCAGCAGCTCCCAGCTCACAGGCAGCACCTGCAGGTGCAGTCAGGGGAGGAGTCACCCAGACCCCTGTCCAAACCACTCCCCCTCTCTTCTGGGACTCAGGTGGGGAGGAGGAGGAGCCCGAGGCAGGTAGCCCCGCCCCCTACCCAGGTTTTGAACCTGGAGAGGAAGACTCTCAGCCTCCGGCAGCAGGCAGCGAAGGGTTGCCTGTCCCCAGCTCAGACTTGGGAAGGGAGGAGCCACAGGGGAAAAGCCCCCAGCCAGCGAGGACTGCGACCCACAGCAAGGGTCCGCTCGCCAGGGTAGCCCCACCAACAGCACTTCCTAGGAGGTCCCCTCGGACACCCCAGCCTAGGAAGACATGGTCGCCGGCTCCCCAGTTTAAAAGGGCTACCTCCCGTGCTAAAGTTAAGTCGAAAGACAAAGGTCCTCAGCCAGCAGTCGCGGGCTGTGAGGGACCGGAAGTAAAGGTCAGTACAGCCACGCCGCAGGGAGCAGCCTGCAGCAGTCCTGACAGAATTTGAGCTGGCCGCTCGGAGACGGGCGGCGGATGTATATAACTTTAGCAGTTAAGTTTGTAGTTTTAAGTTAAGATGTATCGGTTTATTATAAGGTTTGGAACCGGAGTGTAATACCGTTCCAGTATTGTCTACGTGAGCCGAGGTCCAGGGACCCGCTCACACTTCACCCGAGCCAGGCAGCCTACATGGGGCCCGGCCAGATGTTAAATTTTATCAGTTTGATTTTTCAGATGGTGACAGAACCAGACTATACACCCACGAGCTTTTGGACAGGATTGGGAGACAAAGAAGGGGTGTTTTTAACGATGTCTTAACTGGTTTTAACACGGGGTCTTCTGTCATCAACAGCTTAGATGACATCGAGCTGCAGACCCAGATTATTGGTTTAAAAACGCAATTAAAGACAGGGTGGCGAACATTGGTGTCATTCAGGGGGGGTGCACACTTTCGTTTCGCAGCGGTCCCACCCTACGTCATAAAGTGGGAGCATGGTATGACTGGTACTGACCTCTCGGGGTGCCAGAGCCGGGGATCACACATAATCCTGTGTCCCCAGCACATGAACGCCTATTCAAAACCGCAGTGCGGGTTCAGAGCTGCTGACGCGAAGCCTATAAACTGCACCATGGAAGCCATGGCACAAGGCCAAGTTCCCCCACAGGTGGCGTATATAGGAGGTGGGACATATTGCGTCACCACAGCAGCGTCTCACTACCAGCATGGTCAGCACAGCTGGTGCGCGGTGAGTGACAGCAGTTTCTGCTTTAAACCCGAGGCAGAAGTTCAAGTTGCACAGATA
This sequence comes from Heptranchias perlo, assembly GCF_035084215.1. NCBI lineage: Eukaryota > Metazoa > Chordata > Chondrichthyes > Hexanchiformes > Hexanchidae > Heptranchias > Heptranchias perlo. Next base: position 73,486,571 of record NC_090331.1, on the reverse strand, counting down.
CGAATTGTCCCCATCCCTGAACCATCCACTGTTCACCTCACTGTGAAAGAGAATTTCACCAACCTCCAAAAGTATGTAGCCCACTTTGGCTACCAGATCCCCCCTCTCCCAGAACACCTCGTTAAATTATTAAAAGCAGTAGGGGTGTCCCAAAAACACTTTTACACGCTGGAACAGAAGACTGTCCAGATAGGGGCCGATATTCTGAGTATTACGACCCCACCCTGGTGGGACATCTTTGAGAATATAGAGGTCCCCTCCTGGATTCGTCTGGCATCACACGTGCTAGTAATCTGTCAGCTCGGGATCGTCCTCTACCTGGTTTGCGTCCAGTGTAGGAATAGGGGTCTCAAGGTAGTAGTTAGAACACAAAGGGTATGGAAGGACCAGTATGCTCGGGGAGACGAAACACCCGTGTGAGTTCGGGGACGCATCCCTTGCGAGTGATGGCAGCCTGTTTCATTATTTTAATAAAGATGGTCCCTTCCGTTTGTTGTTTTCAATAAAGTAAGTTTACGTTTTGATGTTATTTTGAATAAAGATTGTTCATTGTTGTGTTGTATAGTATGCGAAATACTGTTTCATCCCAAGTGGTGCAGGGGTATTTGGACCCCTCCGTGCTGGGATTGTTGTAATTCAACCTTGTTTTCTATCCGAATGCCTGCCATACACTGGGGTTCTCTCCAAGTAAGGGAATGTATGTGTCGAGGGATTAGGGATAGGTAAATAAAGGGGAAGGTTGTTTGCGACGGTCAGAAATCTTTGCTCACCTTCCATGGACACTTCAAGCAAGTTTAAGTATCCACAGGGGGGAGTGAAGGGATTCGCAAAATTTCACATGTTCCCCCCACCCCGAAGATTTATTGGAGTTATTAAAGAAACCCTGGTGTGACTGTTTTAAAAAATTCAAGGTCTCTCAAAATGGCTGCAGTCAGACACATGGCCGAGGACCGGCAGATTTGAAATTGCATTCTCAACAACTCGGCAGGCTTCGTGTTTCAGACAGGTTTCTTTAAACAATGCAGATGCATTCTAGCCCTGAGGCAAGCTATCAACATGGCCGGCCAACACATCAAAATTCGAGCAGGAAGTGATTGCAGGACAAAAGGTGAACCATCAAGGTACATTCGGAACAATGGTAAAGCAGTTATGGAATAGATCAATACAGGAACCGGCCATTAATGTAAATGGGCCAGAAATTAGGTCCTTTGTCTTAAAGCAGTTATGGAACTCAGAAATACAGGAATTGGCCATTAATGTAAATGGGCCAGAGATGGGGTCCTTTGTCTTACGTTTCGTGCTTAAATCAAACAATGAAGCAAGCTGATGAGGTATGAAAACAACCTGTTACCAAGAGGGTATAACTGGGTCTGCCCAGTATCTCTCTCCCGCTACTCTCTTCGCCTGGTGGCCGGAGTCCTGCTGCCTGCTTGCAACCAAGAAGGAAGGCCATCCAGTAAACCTCGCAACCACATGTCGACGGCAGCAGCAGGAGGCCAGGCCTTTTCATCTGTTTTCACCGGTGAGCATTAATTTTCTGGCCGCCACAAGGCAACCTAGCAGAGGTCTAAGGGTGGGGGGTTAAAAGGGATATTGCTAAAATTGTGATTTTAGAATTTTCCCTCGATGTGTCCGTTTTTTCCAACCTGTTAAGCGTAAGACTGTATTACATCCATAGCGATTTCTTTATCTTCTGTATTATACTGTTTACCTTGTAGTTTTAGTTTTCTTATTAATAAACATTGGTTTTCCTTGTACCAATCCACTGGTCTGTTTGTCTGTCTTTGTTACCACTCGATAAGTCCTCAGCTCAGAATCAGGAAGGGGTAAGCGATTCGCAACCGCACTGCGGGCAGGGCAGCTCAGGAAAACATAACTGGCTGACCTATTATAAGCCCGAGAAACAGTAAAAAAGAAACCCCTTACAAATGCAAAGATAACCCCCGGCTTCCATTCTACACTACAAACCATCTTCTTAAACCCCTCTCCTCTGCTCCCTCCACCCTCACCTCCAACAACAGAGAGAGGAACCAATGGACTTCTTTGTCACTAAGATTGAGACCATCCGTTCACCTGCCTCTGCCGCTTCCCTCCCTTCCCCTAGCCCACCAAGCCAAACTTCCCCTACGGTTCCCCCCTGCCCTAGCTCTGAACTCGCATCTTTCTCTAGTTTCTCTCCTTTTTCCCCTCATGCCCTCTCCGAGCTCATCTTGTCCATGAGACCCACCTCCTGCTCTCTTGACCGTTTTCCCTCTAAACTGCTGATCATCCAATTTCCCTTCCTGGCCCCCATGTTGGCTGATATTGTTAATGGTTCTCTCTCCTCTGGTACTGTCCTCCTCCTGTTCAAACCTGCTGTCATCACCACCCTCCTCATAAAACCCACCATTGACCCCTCTGTCCTTGCAAACTACCGCCCATCTCCAACCTCCCTTTCCTCTCCAAAGTCCTTGAACATGTTGTTGCCTCACAAATCCATGCCCATCTCTCCCGCAACTCCATGTTTGAACCTCTCCAATCAGGTTTCTGCCCCTGCCACAGTACTGAAATGGCCCTAATCAAAGTCACAAATTACATGACCGTGGTGCACTATCTCTCCTCATCCTTTTCAACCTGCCTGCAGCCTTTGACATGGTTGACCACACTATCGTCCATGCCCAGCTGAGTGGGACTGCCCTCGCCTGGTTCCATTCTTATCTATCCAGTTAAAGCCAGACAAACTCTTGCAGTGGCTTCTCTTACTGCACCCACACTGTTAGCTAGTGAGTCCCTCAAGGAACTATCCTTGGCCTCCTCCTATTTCTCAACTACATGCTGCCCCTTGGTGACGTCATCCAAAAACACAATGTCAGATTCCACATGTATCCTGATGACACCCAGCACTACCTCACCACTACCTCTCTCGTCCCCTCCACTGCATCTGATTTGTCACGTAGCTTGTCCAACATCCAGTATTGGATGAGCAGAAATTTCCTCCAATTAAATATTAGGAAGACCGAAGCTATTGTCTTCAGCCCTCACCACAAACTCCGTTCCGTAGCCACCGATTCCAGCCCCCTCCCTAGCCCCTGTCTGGGACTGAACCGGACTGCTCGCAACCTTGGCGTCCTATTTGACGCTAAGCTGAGCTTCCGGCCCCATATCCTCTCCTTCACAAAGACTCCCTACTTCCACCTCTGTAACATCGTCCGTCTCCACCCCTGCCTCACCTCATTTGCTGCTGAAACCCTCATCCATGCTTTTGTTACCTCCAGACTCAACTATTCCAATGCTCTCCCGGCTGGCCTCCCATCTTCCACCCTCCATAAACTTGAGCTTATCCAAAACTCTGCTGCCCGTATTCTGATTCACACCGAGTCCTGTTCACCCATCACCCCTGTACTGAGTGACCTACATTGGCTCCCAGTCCACCAACGCCTTGATTTTAAAATTCTCATCCTCGTGTTCAAATCCTTCCATGGCCTCGCCCTTCCTATCTCTGTAACCTCCTTCAATCCTACACCCCTCCGAGAACTCTGCGTTCCTCCAATTCTGGCCTCTGATCACCGATTTCCATTGCCCCTCCATGCATTCAGCCGTCTAGACCTTAAGCTCTGGAATTCCCTCCCTAAACCTCTCCGCCTCTCTACATCTGTCTCATCCTTTAAGGCGCTCCTTAAAACCTACCTCTTTGACCAATCTTTTGGTCACCTGTCCTAATATCTCCTGATGTGACTCAGTGTAAAATTTTGTTTGATAATCGCTCCTGTAAAGCACTTTAGGACGTTTTACTATGTTGCAGGTGCTATATAAATGCAAGTTGTTGTTGAATCATCTTCACACTAGATGAAAACACAGGAAGGCTCAGAAAGAAAAGATTATCAATGCGGTTTGAACTAAATTTTGATAGGAAAAGGCCAGAATATATAGCAAAAGAAAAATGGGAAAGGAGAGAGAATGAAGCCAGAAAAGGTAACTAGAAGTAGCTCTGTGCTCAGAGTGCAGTCCGTCAACTCTCTTCTCACATGTCAAAATTACTCCGTTAATACCTTGGAATTCTAGAGTCCAGGAGGAATATTTTGGGAAAGTAAACTCAAAATGGAAGGCAATATCTCTAAGCATTTTATGAATGTGGGATTTGCAAGTACTTTTTTCTTGCTTTCTTATGTTCTGCAGCAAAGGAATTCAAGAGACAGAGCTATCCCAGCATCCACTGAGGTAGTAAAAACCGTCAATTTAAATTACTACCATACCATAGTTCTCTACTGTAATGATTGCACTCCCTCCATATTGATCTCTTGCTCTCCATGGAAGATTACAATCCTCAGATGGGACATTGCAGTCTCCAGTTTAAGACTCCAGATAATTGTGGGACTGTTGGTAAGCCTGTTAAATAACACAAATAACGCATGCTTGGTAATCCAGCTCCTTAGTGAGTTACCAGTTTGTTGGAAAACAAAATTTGATTTGAGTTCCCATTTTGCAGAGTAAGTAGTAACTTCCAGTAGATGGTGCTCTGGGCCTTTGGAACACATCACGTTGATCTAAAAAAACTGTTACAAGTACCACAAAGATTAAAAGATGGACTAGCACCAGATGATAGCTTCTCTAGCAGCTGTACATTCCATATGCTCATTCTCCATAATAGACAACTGTCTTTCTTTAGTTAAATAGAAAGAAGAAAGCAAGAACTTGCATTTATATAGCACCTTTCACATCCTCAGATGTCCCAAAGTGCTTCACAGCCAATAAAGTACTTTTTTAATATAGTCACTGTTGTAGTGTAGGCAAACGTGGCAGCCAATTTGCGCACAGCAATGAGATAAGTGACCAAATAATCTGTTGTTTTAGTGGTTTTGGTTGAGGGATAACTGTTGATCAAGACACCAGCAGAACTTCTCTGCTCACCTCTGATCTTTTGCATCTAAACGAGAGAGCAGACGGGGCCTCGGTTTAATGTCTCATTTGAAAGGTGACACCTCCGATGGTGCAGCATTCCCTCAGCATTGCACTGAATTTTTTTTATTTGTTCATGGGATGAGGGCGCCGCTGGCAAGGCCACCATTTTTTGCCCATCCCTAATTGCCCTTGAGAAGGTGGTGGTGAGCCGCCTTCTTGAACCGCTGCAGTCCGTGTGGTGAAGGTTCTCCCACAGTGCTGTTAGGCAGGGAGTTCCAGGATTTTGACCCAGCGACTGTCGAAACTTAATACCATACCAATGCATTAACACCCAAACCAGTAGTACAAAGAGAAACTTTATTGAACCCAACTTGTATACAAGTGGAAGAGCACCTCAAACAAAGGTTGAGGGTACAACTTCCCCGAGTCAATGAAACAGCTCATGTTTATACAATTCAGTAAACAACACCCATCTGTTACAGAATATGGGCGTACACATACATTCTTTATTGGCTCAGGTAGTTGGTCAATCAAGTAGTGAGCCTGCCCCCGAACACCCATAACCATCTTATTACCTTGCACGTAGGCCTGAGCAGATGTTAGTCATCCCCTTCCTCCCTACATTTCTGTCTCTTGTTATCAGTAGGGCTGGAGCCAGTCTCAAGGCTACATGGCCGTTCACTAACTATATTCTTATTATATTCTGTACTTATCTCAAGGGAGGCCAGGCTGTACTAAGCACCTGCTCAACTAACTTAATTATCAACATACCAAGGCTTAAACGTAATTACACAATTGTGCTTCTATGTGTGCTGTAGCTAAACCTATTATGTCAGTTAAGTGAGTTAATAAAGAGTTAATATGGTCAAGTATCCCTTCATGCACTTCCACACGATGAAGGAACGGCGATATATTTCCAAGTCGGGATGGTGTGTGACTTGGAGGGGAACGTACAGGTGGTGTTGTTCCCATGTGCCCGATGCCCTTGTCCTTCTAGGTGGTAGAGGTCATGGGTTTGGGAGGTGCTGTCGAAGAAGCCTTGGCGAGTTGCTGCAGTGCATCCTGTGGATGGTACACACTGCAGCCACTGTGCGCTGGTGGTGAAGGGAGTGAATGCTTAGGGTGGTGGATTGGGTGCCAATCAAACGGGCTGCTTTGTCCTGGATGGTGTCGAGCTTCTTGAGTGTTGTTGGAGCTGCACTCATCCAGGCAAGTGGAAAGTATTCCACCACACTCCTGACTTGTGCCTTCTACATGGAGGAAAGGCTTTGAGGACTCAGGAAGAGAGTCACTCGCCGCAGAATACCCAGCCTCTGACCTGCTCTTAACAGTATTTATGTGGCTGGTCCAGTTAAGTTTCTGGTCAATGGTGACCCCCAGGATGTTGATGGTGGGGGATTCGGCGATGGTAATGCCGTTGAATGTCAAGGGGAGGTGGTTTGATTCTCTCTCGTTGGAGATGGTCATTGCTTGGCGCGAATGTTACTTGCCACTCATCAGCCCAAGTCTGGATATTGTCCAGGTCTTGCTGCATGTGGGCACGGATGTGTCAGCCTTAATTACGTGTTCAAGTCTATGGAATGAAATTGAACCTATGACCTCCTGACTCAGAGGCAAGAGTGCCACTACTGGGTGAAGACTGACAACTTGATATTTATTTCTTCTATCTTTCTCCCTCTCCATTTTCTCTTCCTTTCTGATTCTTAGATACCACGCGGGGAATTTTAAACCCCCAGAATGGATGGGTTGGGGGTGTCTGGATAGTTAAAATAATTGATTTCTCGAGCACAACTGCAATGCGTCCACTTCCGGGCAAGACGTGGAAGTGGTGATAATCAATAAATTTTATGTGCCGATATAGAAAAAGGAAACATAACATTTCTTCAAACAGCCATGTGCATACCCTTAGTGAATTACAATTGTTTTCTCTTACGCTTCCTACCGCTTCTATGTGGTGCATCCCCTGTGGCTTCAGCAGAGGTAGAGGCAGGCTGCTCAGATTCCTGTTCTGACTGCTCAGATTCCTGTTCTGACTGCTGAGATGCTTTTGGCCTACGACTTCTGGATTTTGGAGCCCGTGAGGGCCTCACCATCTGTGCAGGGGCAGACTCGGCCATCGGGAGAGGAGGAAGCATGTCGGGTACTGGTTACTGGTGGGGAAGAAATGGATGAGATGCGGGAGCGACCATCATCCTTCTCCTGGGCCAGCGGCAAATCACTCCTACCTCTCTGCGGGGGAGCAGTTTGGTGCAAACCAGTGAAGCATGGTAAGGCCACGGATAAGGTATCTGTCATCCTGTTTGAGGCAGCAGACATGCTGGCTTCCAAAGTCTGCACAGCCGTGGTTATGACCTGCATAGACTCATTTGAGAGCCGTGCTTGAAACTCAATGGAGGCTGCCACTCTCTCCAGCGCAGACATTCTTGCAACTACCTCTGACACCAATCCATTCGCACTGGAGTTGGTCTCCTCCATCCTCTCCACTATTATGGAGAGTGTGAGTGGCACGTTTTCCAGTACCTCGCAAAGGTGCAGCTGTACCTCAATCGTTCTCATTCTCAACGATGATTCAGCATCTGTGTCCAGCTGAGCAGAGCTTGGAGAGTTCTGTGCCCCCCCAATGTGGACTCTCCACAGCTGCCCCTGCCACCAGTATCTGCTCATGCTCACTTGTGAGTTGTAAATCACCAGATGAAAACTGACTAATGGGACCCACCGAAGTGCAAGTATTTGCGCTGGTGCATAGCTGTACGTCATGTGACATACACCCCTCACCCCAGTGAGCACAAATTTTACCGCTTTATTAGAAAAGTTGTTTAGCAGCAAGTAAAGAGGCAATGTCAGATGATGCAGAGACGGGTCTCTTTCTATCCCCCTGAAACATGCCTGCTAGTGGCTTAGCCTATAAATAATATTCATTCTACATAGTGAGTTTGATACATAACAGAACAATTTTGCTTACAATGTAGAGCAACAGGGCAGGCAATGCCAAAGTGCATGCCTGACCCTCTGAAACTAGAAGAATACCATTATGACTTTTTGTGATGGTTGCTAGCGCTAAAAAAACAGAAATGAGTTGGGGAAAGAATTATAATATAAAAAATCTATCAATCTCAGTTTTGAAATTTTCAACAGACCGAGCCTCAACAGCTGTTTGGGCGATAGAGTTCCAGATTTCCACTACCCTTTGTGTGAAAAAATGCTTCCTGACATCACTCCTGAATGGCCTAGCTCTAATTTTAAGGTTATGCCCCCTTGTTCTGGACTCCCTTACCAGAGGAAATAGTTTCTCTCTATCTACCCTATCAACTCCTTTAATTATCTTAAACACCTCAATTTGGTCACCCCTTAACCTTCTATACTCAAGGGAATACAAGCCCAGTCTATGCAACCTTTCCTCATAATTTAACCCTTTTAGCCTGGCTATCATTCTGTTTGTACCTATCCATTAGGTTTTAATGATTTCTGTACTTGGACCCCTAAATCTCTCTGCTCTTCCACAGTTCCTAGCTTCTCACCATTTAAAAAATACTCTCATCTATCTTCCTTAGGTCCAAAGTGGATCACTTCCCCACATTGAACTCCATCCACCGCAGTTATGCCCACTCACTTAATCTATCAATGCCTTTTGCAACTTTCTGCTCCCATTTACACTATTCACCGTGCCTCCTAACTTGGTATTATCAGCAAACTTGGAAATACAGCTCTATATTCCTTCATCTATGTCATTTATAAATATAGTGAAAAGTTGAGGCCCCAGTACAGATCCCTGGGTGACACCACTTGTCACATCCTGCCAATTTTAGAGCATTCCCATTATTGCTATTCTCTGCATTGATTGCTGATGCATTTTGCTCATATAAAATTTTGTAATGCACTTTATAAATAGTGTAAATAACTTGATTAGAAATCACTATGTACAGGAGTATTTCTTGACACATACTGTTGTTATGATTTGGGCTCTCACGTGATACTTTTTCTCATAGCTAGCACAAAGGATAGGCAAGCTCTTGCTCCTTATGAAGCAAGGCACCTGACAATGTAGCACAAACAGGCGAACAATAAAACCATTATACTGGTGATAAGCACAGAGGAAATAGAATTCAGGACCTCTCCGACTGATGGACAAATAACACTCTAACAAACTGTATATGTAAGGCTACAAACTATGAATCAGGTTTATTACACAAGAATCTTAAGACTGATTTATAATTTTTTTCCTCCACAAGGCACTTTAAGTATGATAAGGAAGTTCAAAGTATAATGAATTGGTACCCAAAAACATGAGCATTCTGAGCACCTGAAGTACTTTTGCCCATTCTCTGTGTAGCTTCACTCTGCTGGCCAATATGGAGCTTTTGCTGCCATTGGGGAAGGTATTAGCTATAAAGCAATCATGATCAACGGTGACTTTCAAGCAAACATGCATGTACAGGTGGTTTTACAGTCAATCTAGCAACTGCTGAAAGCAACTTTCAATACAAAACTGGATGGTTTCCACAGCAACATGCCTTGGAGCCAACACAGGAAATCTATTTCAAAAATCAGTTCTCCAGAATAAATACTCTATATAATTCCTACAGTAACATCAGATGGACATTTATGAAATTATGGGCAGAATTTAAACAGTGAAAAATGGGTGGGCTCGGGGTGGGAGGGCATTGAAAATCGCAACAATTTCAGACCCGCCCCCAACCCGCCTCCAGCCTGCCCATTTCCAGTTTTCACCAGGGCGGGACGAGAGGCGGGCAACCAACTCGCTCCCAGGAGGTGGGTTGGTGACCAAAACCTTTCAAGGAGGCTGAAGGCATCCATTTTTTCAGGTTTTTCAATTTCAACCCCTGGGGGATTCCAGGGCCTTCTCCTTCACGTTACGTGAAAGGAGGCAAGAAGGCCCGAAACTGCAGGTAATTGTCTTTCTGGTACAGCTTGTGGGCCCGGAGCAGCAGGAGTGCTTCCCTCAGGCCCAACAAGCCTACCTTCAGCGAACTCCCCCCCCCCCACAACGATCGTGGACCCTCCCCACCCCGATCTCCGACCCCCCCCCAAACGATCGCGGACCCCTGCGATGACCTGCGATCCTGACACCACCCCCCCACTCGGTGACTGACCCCCAATTCCTCCCCCCATGACTGACCTCCATGCCCACCAGTGCCCCCATGCCTCCCCGTGCCCACACATGCCCCCGTGCACCCACCCTTGCCCCGCATGCCCTGCCCCCATCCATGCAATCAAAGACATATCTGAAGACATACCTTTTTACGTCCTCTCCTTGGCTGCTCTCCCATCTGACTGAGACCAGGCCGGTCAGTCGGATGGCAAACCAACAAAAATAAATAAAAGACGTCCTTACTTCAAAATCGTAAGAAAGTCTGGGACACCCATACTTCCGTGTTTCCCGAAAAGCGGTTAGTGACGTAGTTAGCAACTCAGAAAGGTAAAAGAAGCAAAGGTTAAATAGTGTTCAGCACAGGAATTTGACGGGGTTAAAGGGTATATACTTCAATGAAAGGAGTATTACAAACAAAGCAGATGAGCTAAGGGCACAGATGGACACATGGAAACCTGGCTTAAAGAGGGGGATAATTGGCAGCTCAATATCCCTGGATATAGAGTTTTCAGGCAGGATAGAGTGGGTGATATAAAGGAGGGGGGGTAGCATTATTTGTTAAAGAATCAATTACAGTTGTGAGAAGGGATGATATGCTAAATGGATCATCAATCGCGGCCATATGGGTTAAGCTAAGAAATAAAAAAGGGGCAGTCACACTACTAGGAGTGTACTATAGACCCACGAATAGCGAAAGGGAGATAGAAGAACAAATATGTAGGCAAATTTCTGAGTGCAAAAATAAGAGGGCAATTATAGTAGGGGACTTCAACTACCCTAACAGGTTTATTACACAAGAATCTTAAGACTGATTTATAATTTTTTTCCTCCACAAGGCACTTTAAGTATGATAAGGAAGTTCAAACAGTGTGAGGGGCACAGAGGGCGCAAAATTCTTGATCGGTGTCCAGGAGAACTTTTTTAGCCAGTACGTGACAAGCCCAACAAGAAGGGATGCAATTCTAGACTTAGTCCTGGGAAATGAAGATGGGCAAGTGGGTGAAGTGACAGTGGATGACCATGTTGGGGATAGTAACCACAATTCAGTTAGTTTTAGCATTATTATGGAAAAGGACAGAGTTAAATCAGGAGTAAACCTTTTAAATTGGGGGAAGGCAAATTTTATAGAACTAAGAGGTGATTTGGCAGAAGTGGACTGGACACAACTACTTGAGAAGAAATCATTGGCAAGCCAGTGGGAGGCCCTAAAAAGTGAAATTCTATGGGTACAATGCAGACATGTCCCCTCAAAGAAAAAGGGTGCCTCTGCCAAATTTAGAGCCCCCTGGTTGTCTAGAAGTATACGGGGCAAGATAAAGCAGAAAAAGAAAGCTTATGACTGTCACAGAAAACTAAATACTGCAGAAAGCTTAGAGGATATAGAAAGTTCAGGGATGACGTAAAAAAGGAAATAAGGAAAGCAAAGAGAGGGCATGAAAAAATATTAGCTAGTAAGATTAAAGAAAACCCAAAGATGTTTTATCAGTACATTAAGAACAAGAGGATAGCTAAGGAAAAGGTGGGACCTATCAGGGATGATAAGGGTAACTTGTGTGTAGAAGCAGAGGATGTGGATAGGGTTTTTAATGAATATTTTGTCTCTATATTCACAAAGGAAAGGGATGATCCAGACATAGTAGTTAAAGAGGAGAGGTGTGAAATATTGAATAAGGTAAACGTAACGAGAGAGGAAGTACTAGAGGGACTGAAATCCTTGAAAGTTGATAATTCACCAGGGCCGGATGGATTGTTTCCTAGGCTGTTGAAGGAAGCCAGGGAGGAAATAGCGGATGCTCTGAGGATCATTTTCCAATCCTCACTAGATACAAGGGAGGTACCGGAGGACTGGAAGACTGCAAACGTAATAGCATTGTTTAAAAAGGGTACGAGGGAAAGGCCGAACAATTATAGGCCGGTCAGTCTTACCTCGGTGGTGGGCAAACTATTAGAATCAATACTGAGAGATAGGATAAACTGTGGAGAGGCATGATTTAATCAGGGATAGTCAGCATGGATTTGTTCAGGGAAGGTCATGCCTTACAAATCTGATTGAATTCTTTGAGGACGTGACAAGGAGGATTGATGAGGGTAGTGCAGTGGATGTTGTCTACATGGATTTTAGTAAGGCATTTGACAAGGTCCCACATGGCAGACTGGTCGGAAAGGTAAAAGCCCATGGGATACAGGGAAAAGTGGCGAATTGGATCCAAAATTGGCTCAGTAACAGGAAACAAAGGGTAAAAGTCAATGGATGTCTTTGCGAATGGAAATCTGTTTCCAGTGGTGTGCCACAGGGCTCAGTGTTGGGTCCCTTGCTGTTTGTGCTATATATTAATGATTTGGACTTGAATGTAGGGGGCGTGATTGGCAAATTTGCAGACGACACAAAAATTGGCCGTGTAGTTGATAGTGAAGAGGATAGCTGTAGATGCCAAGAAGATATCAATGGGTTGGTGGAGTGGGCGGAAAAGTGGCAAATGGAGTTCAACCCGGAGAAGTGTGAGGCAATGCACTTAGGGAGGGCAAATAGGAAAAGGGAATACGCAGTAAACGGGAATATATTGAGAGGGGTAGAAGAAGTAAGAGACCTTGGAGTGCCTGTGCACAGGTCCCTGAAGGTGGCAATACAGGTAGATAAGGTTCTGAAGAAGGCATATGGAATGCTCTCTGTTATTAGCCAAGGTATAGAATACAAAAGCAGGGATGTAATGATGGAACTGTATAAAATGCTGTTAAGGCCACAGCTGGAGTATTGTGCGCAGTTCTGGTCACCACATTACAGGAAGGACGTAATTGCTCTGGAGAGAGTGCAGAGAAGATTTACAAGAACCTTGCCAGGGCTTGAAAATTGCAGCTACGAGGAGAGATTGGATAGGCAGGGGTTGTTTTCCTTAGAGCAGAGGAGGCTGAGGGGAGACTTGATTGAGTAGAAATTGATGAGGGGCCTAGATAGAGTAGATAGGAAGTACCTGTTTCCCCTAGTGGAGAGTTCAAGAACTAGAGGACATAGATTTAAGCTGATTGGCGGAAGGATTAGAGGGAACATGAGGAAAAAGAGTGGTGGGTGTATGGAATTCACTGCCTGAATTGGTGGTAGAGGCAAGGACCCTCAACTCTTTTAAAAAGTACCCGGACCTGCACCTAAAGTGCTGTAAGCTGCAAGGCTACGGACCGGGTGCTGGAAGGTGGGATTAGAATGGGCACCTTGTTGTTCTTCGAGCCGGCGCGGACACGATGGGCCAAATGGCCCCCATCTGTGCCGTATCTTTACTATGGTTCTGTGGTTCTAATCCCCTCACCCCCTTCCCAGCTCCGGGTCAAAATCATACCCTTTAAGTCCATATTTCACTCTGCAGAAAGCTGGTGTGCTAAATTGTAGTGCAGGTACAGAATCTCATAAAAGATCCCAAAAAAAATTCTTCTGCTCTTAGCACAGAATAAAATCACATGAGGCATCCTCCCCTGAGATGAACATAACTGGTTTCAAATTCATGAAACTCCATTTGTTGCATCTTCCATAAAAAGGTCAACAGCTCAGTATCTGTACTTGTTTCATTATCTATATTTATTCTAATCAGAATCAAATAAAGTAAAGCCCCTTTTATAAAGAGTGTTCTATTTCCAACCAAATGTCTAGAACATCAAGGTGGCAAATACAATGTAAGCTGTCTTGTGTAAGTCCTTCCACTGCACTGAAAGTAAATGTCATCCATTTGGCTGATAAGAAAATAATGAGGCAGAAATCGCTCCCGAAATAATGATGAGCTCAACCGTGCTCTCCGTTGTTAGTGGCAGAATGGAGGAGCAAGTTCCAGCGTTCGCACATGTGCATTGAAACGCGGAAATCTGGAACTTGCTCCTAGTGGTTCACCGGCGATATGACAGCTTTGAATTAAAGGGGCATCGCACGGTGCAATCAGAGAAATCATTGAAAAAGAGGAAAGTAACTAATTACGCCACCAAACAGGTACACTTAAAAATACAGGTCTAAACTAAGTTTTAACAGCGCAGTAAGTCTTAATGACTGCCAAACAACAAAAAAATTAACATTTAAAAATGTGGAGTATCATTACTCCTCATTTTAATAATTGTAAACAATTTTACAACACCAAGTTATAGTCCAGCAATTTTATTTTAAATTCACAAGCTTTCGGAGATTTTCTCCTTCCTCAGGCAAACATTTGCCTGAGGAAGGAGAAAATCTCCGAAAGCTTGTGAATTTAAAATAAAATTGCTGGACTATAACTTGGTGTTGTAAAATTGTTTACAATTGTCAACCCCAGTCCATCACCGGCATCTCCACCTCATTTTAATAGTTTTTGGTCATTGAAAAAAAATTTTAAAAGTTAAAAAATTATTATTTTTTTTCTTTTCCCTTCTGTCTCTTTTATTTAATTCAATTATTTCTTAGCCTCTCTTTTTTTCGCTGTCTACAACTGATTTTACATTGATTTAAAATGTTGTGCTTTTCACTTCCTGATTTAACGTTCCTGCTGCAATCTGATTGGTTGAGGGGAGAGATCTATCCACTCACTTCTCCCAGGGTCCTGCTCCGAGCGATTTCTATACCAACTATTTCATTTCCTGAGGGAACGTTCTGCAAAACTACTTCCTGATCCTCAAAGTTAATCAAATGAACTCCAAAATATCTATTCAACCTCTCATTTCTACTGTTCAACATTGGCCAATTGCCCTACCCAGACAACACCCCTTCCTTCCACCTCCACACAGCCCCAATAGCATAGGAACCGTCATCATCTAAGTCTATGTATCTATTTGACATTCAATCCCATTATTAACTAAATAATTGTTCAGTCCTTTTTCGAAGAAGTTAATCAACTTAACATTAACTGCATTTACTGTGTGTTTATTTCACTACATTTTCATAGACAGAAACAGTTCATAATCATTTCTGCATGGCACAAGGCACAATCTTCTGCGTTGAACATCGAGCATGGTGGTTCAACTTTTAGAATTAATTCAATCTACAGCATGAAATAACCATATTATAGATGCCCAATTATACCATTTAGGTCAATCATATCTTTCAGTATTTGTGACATTAAGTTTAAGGCTAAGAGTAGGGCATTATTGAATCCCATGATGAAGCACTTGAGCCCTCATCCTGTACATTAGTACATAAATCTGCTGATTCAGTAAAGACCACACTTCACCTATGAGCTTTTAACTATCAGCAATGTTTAATTACAATTTTAATTTCTACCTTTTGAGAAACTAAAATTTTGTTGCTCATTGCAGTAGAAAGCTTAGTCAAGATGAGTATTGCAATTGGCTTGTTGGCTGGACACATGATAGATGACATATCTCTGTGCATTAGACTAATACAAACAATAATAGCTTGTGCAGTATGACAACCAGCAGTTGTCAAATTCTCATGGTAATACTGCTAACTCTAACTTAGAATACTAAGCATCAAACTCTCCAAAATCTGGCTAAACTCCAAATAACTTGAGCTCAGCTCTTACTCGTGTGTGGAGAAGATCAGAGAACTATTACCAGTCCACTTTTGACATCTCCCAGGAGTGATAATGGTGAAGATCTGAGAACTGATTGACAGCAGGAGTTGTAATGTCAAAACAGGGAGAAAAGTTAAAGAGCAACTGGAGAGGAGCTTGGAAAGGTTGGAGGAAGATCCAGTTGTCGTGGTCCATGTTGGACCAATGACATAGGGAAGTAAAGGGGTGAAGTCCTGCTATGGGAAGATCAGAAGCTAGGAACTAAATTAAAAAGCAGGACTACATGGGTGATAATCTCAGGATTACTACCCAAGTCACATGCTATTTGGCATTGGGATAAACAGATCAGAAAGGTGAATGCGTGGCTGAAAGAGTGGTGTGGGAAGGAGGGGTTCCATTTCATGGGACACTGGCACCAGTACTGGGACAGGAAGGAGCTGTACTGTTGGGACATGCTCCACCTGAATGGGACCAATGTCCTAGCAGAAAGGATAAATAGGGCTGTCAACAGGACTTCAAACTGGTAAGACTGGGGGAGGGATCTGGGGAAGAGAACATGGGTTCGAATTTAGCAGGCCTGCGGGTTCCCAGCGGGTGGTCCTCCGGGAGCGTCGAAAACGCGGACGGCGAAATTAGTGGGTTGCCCACGCGATCGTAGCAGGCAACCCACTAATAGGAATCAATTACCTGCTCCTCCGGGGTCCACGGCGCTGGCCTGCGCGTCGGTCGGGCTGCGCATGCGCAGTACGATCTGTCAGCTGGAGGCTCTCTAGTTAAAGGGGCAGTCCTCCACTGACAGATGCTGCAACCAATGGAACAAATTGCAGCATGGAGCAGCCCAGGGGGAAGGCTGCTCCCAGTTTAATGATGCCTCACCCCAGGTATCATCAGATGGGGTGAGGAGGAGGGGGAGGACACAGATCTTCCCCCCGGCGGGCGGGAGGAAGCGGCCTGCCTCTGCCACCAAGAAGGCCTGGCTCAAGGTGGCAGAGGGGGTCACCTGCGCCACCAACATATGGCCCACCTGCATACAGTGCAGGAGGCGCTGCAATGACCGCAGTAGGTCAACCGCAGTGAGAACACGAAGTCTTTCCCCTACACTCCGTCTGCCACAACACTGCCCCCACCCCAAATCTCCTTCGGCACCGCCAACACTATTCTGTCACATCACCCCTCATACCCACTCACACCCCATCCTCATCTTACCTCCACCTACTCACCTCGCCAGTACTCATCCTGCCACTAACACGCAACCCAATCCTCATACAATCTCATGGCTCCATCCCATACTCACCCTCTCGTGCATCTCCCTCACGGCCAGCCTCACTCAACCTGCCACCACCTGTGCTGCAGCCACAGGGCATGCATCACATATGTGCAGTAGGCAGCGTAAGGCAAACGTCTCGTCAGCATGAAGGGGGTGCACAAGGGTGTCTGAGGGTTTGTCATGGGTGTTACCCATATTGAATTTCAGATCAACAAACAGCACACATTATATTGACACCACCACTGCCATGTCTCCGCGAATCCTGTCCGTTGTGTCCAATAATGCCCGCTCCTGGGTATCACTATGAGGACCCACCACTGATGCCACCCATCGTGTTACTGCAGAGTAGGTGCAGGTGTATTTGCAGGGCTCGTCCGCGCAGACGACTGAGAGACATCGGCGGTGTAGCCGGCTGCACCCTGGAAGGATGCGGAGGAGAAGGTGTGGAGGGCAGTGGTGACTTTGCCAGCGACAGGTAAGCAGTTGGTGCTGGGGCCAGCCAGGAGCAGCTCGGCATGAAAGAGGCTGCAGATCTCCACGACTACATGTCAAGCGAATCTGCGCCTCCCTGTGCACTGCTGCTCGGAGAGGTCCGGGGAGCTGCGCCTCGGTCTGTGGACCCTGTGGCGAGGGTAGTGCCCTCTGCGACGCGTCTCTCTCTGCGGTAGCCCTCCCTCCTGCTGTGCAGGTGGGCGTGCAACAACACCGTGTTGGGGGGATCCACGTCCCTGCGGCGGACTGCGAGGCTGCTGGTGCTGGTCATGCTCTTCGTCCTCCGAGGGTCTCCACACACCACCCATCTGGCAGGTGTTGGTCTGAGGGGTTGTGCAGGGTAGGTGTGTGGTTCCTCGGACTGGGGCTGCGGTTTCGTGTCGGTCTGTCCTCTGGCTTGGCGGGGGGTGGTGGAGGGCAGGGGTTGCCCTATGTGACGCGGTGGCCTCCTGCGTGGGTGAGGGCTCTCCCCCGTGGAGCGCACCTTGGCACCTGCCACAGGCTGCTGGCTGCAACACGCCTGGTTGGAGGGAGACTGTTTCCCCCAGTGTGGGAAACTCACTGCCTTGAACCTAAAATCCCACACTTCCTCTTTTGACAGCTGCTTCAGCTCATTAACTGACCACAACGAGCAAGGTAAGTACTCTCAAGTGGAACCCCGCTGGCTTTAATTGCCTGCGGGATTCCCACCAGCGGGGCTTGCGTGCGCAGCCCCGCACGTCAGCGCGGTACCCGGAAGTGGCCGGGATTTCGTCGCGATCCGGTCACGTGACCGGAGATCGGGATTTTCGGGGCCACCCCGCTGGTAACCCGCCGGAAACACGCTCCTAAAATCGAGCCCCATAAGTCTGAAGAAAAAAGTAATAGGAAATGAGAATAAAGGTCAGACCAAGTTAAGGAATAAGGGTAACATAAACGGCCAGGGAACAAATATAGAACATAAGTGTGAAATAACTGTTAAAAATAAAGTGAGGGGAACAATTGCTAAAAACAAACTAAATTGCCTGTACAGCAATGTACACAGCATCTGAAACTAAACGGGGGAACTGGAGACAATAATTCGTAGTGAGGAGACAGATGTCGTAGGGATAACTGAAACATGGCTACATAAAGAACAGGACTGGCAGTTAAATATTGCAGGATATAATGTATTTAGAAAGGATAGGGATAGAAGAAGGTGGGGGGGGCGGGTGGGTAGCTGTACTAATTAGACACAACACAATAGCAATAGAAAAAAGGGATATAAGTAACATTAAGATAGAAACAGAATCCATATGGATTGAGACAAAGGATAAGAAGGGATCGATCACATTAATAGGTATATTCTACAAACCACCTAACAGTGGGAGGGAAGTGGAGGAAGAAATATGTAGACAAGTTTATGAAATTAATAAAAAGCATTGGATAATAATCATGGCAGATTTCAACTACCCCCAAATAAACTGACAAGAAGAAGTAGGGAAAGGAGAAAAGGGAATGGAATTTTTTCAGTGTGTACAGGACTCCTTTCTTAACCAGTATGTGAGAAGCCCAACTAGAGAGGAATCACTGTTGGATCCAGTAATGGGAAATGTACCAGAAAAGAGAAGTAAGCATAGGGCAACATTTAGGCAATAGCAATAATAATATAATAAGTTTTAAAATAATGATTGAGAAAGGCATAAGTAAAACAAAGACCAAATTAATAGAATGGAAAAAAATCTAATTTTATGGGGATGGGAATGGAACTAGGGCAGGTAAACTGGAAAAAAAATTGTTGACAAACTAAGAAATAGAACAGCAGTGGATAATATTTAAAACGGTGATCAATAGAGTTCAGGAGAAATATATCCCACTAAAGCAAGAACAAACTAGCCAGTAATGACACACCATAGATGAATAAAGAAATAAGGGCAAAATTGATACTAAAGAAAAAGGCATACACTAAGTACATAGACAACAAAGGAGAGGATGACAAAAGGGAACACGAAGAGGTTAGGAAAGAAGTAAAAAAAAATTAGGAAAGCAGAGAGGAATTACCAGGGAATATAAAAGAAATAGTAAAGTATTCTACAGATATATAAATAACAAAAGAAAAATCAGAATAGCAATAGGGCCACTAAGGGATCCACAGGTAACAACAGTGAAATGGCAGAAATACTGAATAGTTACTTTGCCTTTGTATTTACCAGAGAGACTAAGAAGATGGGCAGAATATTAGAAGAAGAGATCAAAAGAGATATTAAAACATTTAAGATAGAAAGCGGCAAGATAATTGATAAACTAATCAAACTAAGGAAGGTTAAGATCTCTGGTCTGGAGGGATTGCATCCATGAATATTAAAAGAAGTTCGAGAGGAGATTACAGAGGAACTATTACATTTATATAATAATGCACTAGAAAAGGGAATAGTGCCAGAGGACTGGTGGGCAGCTAATGCTATTCCTATATTTAAAAAGGGAGATAGAACAAGTCCAGGGAATTATAACTCAGTTATCTTAATGTCGGTGGTAGGAAAGATGATAGAATCTTTACTCAAAGATGCAATAGAAAGACATCTAAAGAACAAAAATATAATAAAGAATAGTCAGCACAGATTTCAGAAGGTAAAGTCAAGCTTGACCAAACTTATTGAATTCTTTGAAGAAGTAACTGAAAGAGTAGATAAGGGTAATGTAGTAGATGTAATATATTTGGATTTTTCAAAAGGCCTTCGATAAGGTGCCACATAGTAGACTCATGGCTAAGGTCAGAGCATGTGGAGTCAGGCAACAGGTAGCGGAATGGATAGCAAGCTGGCTACAAAACAGAAAACAGAGAGTAGGAGTAAAGGGTAGCCACTCAGACTGGCAAAAGATGGAAAGTGGTGTTCCACAGGGATCAGTGCTATGACCATTGGTGCTCACAATTTACATTAACAATTTGGATTTGGAAATCAGAAGTACAATCTTGAAAATTTGCAGACAACACCAAATTGGGGGGTGTCCAATACAAAGGAAGAATGTATCAAAATGCAAGAGGGCATTAATAAACTTGCAGAATGGGCATGTAATTGGCAAATGAATTTCAATATAGATAAGTGTGAGGTGATGCATTTTGGTAGGGAGACTAAGGAGGCCACATACTGCTTGGATAATAAGAATCTAAACAGGATAGAGGTGCAAAGGGATGTAGGGGTACAGATACACATCACTAAAAATAGCAGCACAGGTTAATAAGGCCATAAAAAAGGCAAATCAAGTACTAGGGTTCATTTCTAGAGGGATAGAATTGAAAAGCAAGGAAGTTATGTTAAACTTGTATAGAACCTTGGTTAGACCACACTTGGACTATTATGCACAGTTCTGGTCTCCATATTATAGAAAGGACGTAGAGGCATTGGAGGGGGTGCAAAATGATTCACGAGGATGATACCAGAACTGAGAGGATATCCTTATCAGGAAAGGCTGAACAGCCTGGGGCTCTTTTCTCTAGAAAAGAGTAGGCTGAGGGGCGACCTGATAGAGGTATTTAAGATAATGATAAAGGTTTGATAGGGTAGATGTAGAAAAAATGTTTCCACTGGGTGGGGGTCCTAAACTAGAGATCATAAATATAAAATAGTTGCTAATAATTCCAATAGGGAATTCAGAAGAAACTTCTTTACCGAAAGAATGGTAAGAATGTGGAATGCGCTACCACAAGGAGTAGTTGAGACAAATAGCATAGATGCATTTAAGGGGAAGCTAGATAAACAACTGGGGGAGAAAGGAATAGAAGGGTTTCCTGATAGGGTTAGATGAAGTAGGGAGGGAGGAGGCTTGTGTGGCCCTAAACGCTGACATAGACCAGTTGGGCCGAATGGCCTGTTTCTGTGCGTAGTTTCGAAGTAACTCGATGTAAAGGAGAACATACTTGAATACACATACAAAAAACCCATCTTGCTCATATCCAGAGCCCTGGTCACCAAATAGGTATGTGGACTTCAATTCCACATCCACCATTTACACTTTCATGCAATGGTTTTCCTCTTACTGACCTGCTTGTAGTGTGGGAATCAGCTGAAGAAGTCTGAAGTATACATTTGTTACCTTGCATTAACATAGTGACATACTACAATTTGCCACGATAATTGAAGTGCCCAAATATTACATTGTGATATCATCAGGAATAAGGGGATAAAGTCAGAGCTTTACTTAGCTTGTCTATTAGAAAGCCTTGCAACAAGCTTTTTAAAATGTGAGTGCAAATGCACTTTTTAATGTATGAAATCATAGTCCTTGTTTATATTTGCATTTAGTACTTCCACTCACAGTCAAGTATTTAAATCAGCCCTTCAAATATTTAAGCATATAGAAATCAATGCTAAAATATTCTCTGGTAAAAAAATAATCCTACATTTTAGAAAATATGCATGCTGATTACACACCTCAAACAGAAAAGCAATTAAAATATTTCATTAGCTCCCATTTATCTGCTCAATCAAAACCGAATTATGTTTAAATAGTTGAACAGTGATTATAAATGAATGCATCGGAATAAATACTTCCACTGTTTATAGCAATTATTCAAACCATCTGATTCAGAATGGACAAGTTACCAAGTTGTACAGCCTTCCAACCCTGTGATCATTTAAATGGCATTCTATTTTTTGGCAAACTGAAGGTAATTAAATATTTTTGGACAGAATGAATCATAAACATTATTTAGCTGCTCTTTGCACATTTCAACAAAAATCCACACTACAACAACAACTTGTACATATATCACACATTTAACATAGTAAAACATCCTAAGGCGCTTCACAGGAGTGATTATCAAACAAAATTTGACACCGAGCCACGTAAGGAGATATTAGGACAGATGGCCTAAAGCTTAGTCAAAGAGGTAGGTCTTAAGGTGTGTTTAAAGGAGGAGAGGGAGGTAGTGGGTCAGAGAGGTTTAGCGAGGGAATTTCAGAGGTTAGGGCCTAGGCAGCTGAAGGCATGGCCACCAATGTTGGAGCAATTAAAATCGGGGATGCGCAAGAGGCCAGAATTGGAGGAGCGCAGCGATCTCAGAGGGTTGTAGGGCTGGAGGAGGTTACAGGGTTAGGGAGAGGCGAAGCCATGGAAGGATTTGAAAACAAGGATGGGAATTTTAAAATTGAGGTGTTGCTGGACCGAAAGCCAATGTAGGTCAGTAAGCACAGGGGTGATGGGTGAACAGGACTTGGTGCGAGTTAGAATAGTCCTAGTGTGAGCTCCTACTGGTTAACAACAAGAACATAGGGTGACACTGCAGTAACAATATGTTGGAGTGTTCATGCACTTAAGCAACGGGAATGCAGGTTTAAACACCCACACCACTGTGTTCCCAATCTCAGCTGTGTTGCTCCAGGAACATTATTGCCAAACTGCACTCAACTTCTTCCCTGTAACTTCATCAAAAGTATCATTAGTGGAAGATTGGAAGCAGGTTGGCAGTTGAAGAGAAAATCTAGAGTGTGCCATAACTTTTCTCGGGGTGGGGGGTGGGGGAAAGAGAAAAAAAGACTATGTGAAGAAAATAGATATGTAAACCCTCCTAGCTTTCAGTAGAAGAAAACAGCACTGATGCAAATGTCCAGAACAAAGTAACCTAGCCTCAAATGTAGGTGCATTTCCCCACAGTTTATTAGTGCAGCCACAAAAAGTCAATAGTATAAAAATTCAATACCTAAAAATTCACAGTTCTACTTCAGTACAAACAAACATTATTGTATAAACACATCAGGGTTGCTACTTCATATCCTAGGGTAGATCACAGAAAGTCCTTGCTATGTTCAGTCCATATATCTATGATCTTCACTTAGTTCTAAAACTTTTGGATCTCCATAAATAACATGTTATACATGTTTAAACCAGGGTTTAAACTAATTTAGCAGGGGGCTGGGTACCAGGATGAAACATTTGAGAGGAGAACCAAGGTGCACAGAGGACTGGGAGAGACAAACAGCACTAGAGTAAAGAATAGTTCAGAAATAGGAGCGATCAGACAGGGGGCAAATGCATGGCAATCTGATTTGTTGTGCCTGTGCGTAAATGCACGTAGCGTGGTAAATAAAGTTGGTGAGCTGCAGGCACAAGTGGCCACATGGGACTATGGTGTAGTGGCAATAGCAGAGACTAGGAACAAAGAAGAGGATGATTGGGTATTTAATATCCCTGACTACAAGGTATTCAGGAAAGATAGGGAGGGAAAGAAAGTGGGGAGGGGTGGGGTGGCAGTATTGATCAAAGAAACTATTATAGCACTGGAAAGGGATGAAGTAGTTAAGGGGTCAAAAACAGGATCTATTTGGTTAGAATTAAGGAACAATTATGCTATTGGCTATGTACTAAAGACCACCAAAGAGTGGGAAGGACATAGAGGAGCAAATTTGCAAACAAATTACAGAAAGATGCAAGAACTGTAGAATAGTGATAATGGGAGACTTCACTTATCCCAATATAGACTGGGACAGTAACAGTATAAAGGGTAAAGAGAGGGAGGAATTCCTGAAATGTGTTCAAGGGAACTTTCTTGATCAGTGTGTTTCCAGCCCAATGAGGAAGGAAGCAGTGCTGGATCTAGTTCGAGGGAATGAAATGGAGCAAATGTTTTAATGGGGGAGCATTTGGTGCACAGTGACCATAACATCATTGGGCTCTATTTTAGCACCCGCTATCGGGTACGTTCCTGGCGGGGGGGCTCCGAAAATTGGAGAATCCTGGAGCTGGACCGGAGCCCGCCCCGAACCCGCGCACTTCTGGGTTCCCCGCTGACGCGCCGGCGTGCGCGCGCAGCCCCCGCTGGTGGGAATCCCGCAGGCAATGAAAGCCAGCGGGATGCCACTTGACAGTATTTATTCAGGTATTTCAGGTCATTAACTGACCTGATTAAGGGATTATGTGGGATTTTAGAACAAACCGGGACTGTTTCCCACACTGGGGGAAACACTCCCAGGTCAAATGGACGTGTTGCAGCTGTCAGCCTGTGGCAGCTGCAAAGGTCCATTTGACAGGTGGGGTGGGTGGGGGAGACCCTCACTCATTGCAGGAGGCCACTCTGTCCCTTGGGACAAAGTTTGGCCTCCACCACCCTCCTCCTGACAGTCAAAGTCACCAACCTGCACACTTACCCCGGGGTCCAGAGACATGTACCTACCTTGCGGACCCCCTCAGATGTACATCTTGCGGATGGGGGCCGCCGTAGCTGCAGTCATGACCTCCTTGGAGGGCGAACAGCATCACCAGCCTCACCAGCCTCGCCATCCACGCCGTCCACCTCTGACACGTGGAGCTCCACAACAGAGTGCTGTGACACATCCACCTGTACAGCAGGAGGGAGGGCTACCGCAGAAAGAGATGCGTCGCAGAGGGCACTACCCTCGCCACAGGGTCCACAGACCGAAGCTCAGCCTCCTGGACCTCTCTGAGCAGCAGTACACACGGAGGCTCAGAGTCACTCGACATATAGTCGTGGACATCTGCAGCCTCTTCCATGCCGAGCTGCTCCTGGCTGGCCCGAGCACCATCTTCTTACCTGTCGCTGTCAAAGTCACCACTGCCCTCAACAACTTCTCCTCCGCATCCTTCCAGGGTGCAACCGGGGACATTGCCGATATCTCTCAGTCGTCTGCACAAAAGAGCCCTGCAAATACACCGACACCCACTCTGCAGTGACACAATGGGTGGCGTCAGTTGTGGGTCCTCATAGTGATCCTCAGGAGCGGGCATTATTGCACAAACCAGACAGGATTCGCGAAGACATGGCAGTAGTGATGCCAATATATTATGTAATGTGAGTTGTTCAGAAATTCAATATAAGTAACACCCATGACAAACCCTCAAACACCCTTGTGCATCCCCTTCATGCTCACGACACGTTTGCCTTACGCTTCCCACTGCACATATGTGATGCATGCCCTGTGGCTGCAGCACAGGTAGTGGCAGGTTGAGTGAGGCTGGCCGTGACAGAGATGCACGAGAGGGTGAGTATGAGATAGAGCCATGAGATTGTATGAGGATTGGGTTGAGTGGTAGTGGCGGGATGAGTACTGGCGAGGTGAGTAGGTGCAGGTAAGATGAGGATGAGGTTTGAGTGGGTGTGAGGGGTGATGTGACAGAGTAGTATTGGCAATGCTGAAGGAGATGTGGGGTGGGGGCAGTGATGTGGCAGACGGAGTGTAGGGGAAAGACTACGTGTACTCACTTTGGCTGACCTACTGAGGTCATTGGAGCGCCTCCTGCACTGTATGCAGGTGGGCGATATGTTGGTTGCGCTGGTGACCTCCTCTGCCACCTCGAGCCAGGCCTTCCTGGTGGCAGAGGCAGGCCGCTTCCTCCCGCCCGCCGGGAGGAAGATCTATGTCCTCCCCCTCCTCCTCACCCTATGTATTGATACCTGGAGTGAGGCATCATTACACTGGGAGCAGCCTTCCCCCTGGGCTGCTCCATGCTGTAATTTTTTCTGTTTGTTGCAGCATCTGTCAGTGGAGGACTGCCCCTTTAAATAGAGCGCCTCCAGCTGACAGATGTTACTGCGCATGCGCAGCCCGCCTGACACGCAGATCAGCAGTGGGGAACCCAGAGGACCAGGTAAGTGGATCCAATTAGTGGGTTGTCTGCTACGATCTGCGCGGGGAGCTGACTAATTTCACCGGGCGCGTTACCCACGCGCCCGATAGCTCCCCCGCCGAAAACCCGCAGCCCTGCTAACATCGGGCCCATGAGCTTTAGAATATGGAAATGGACCTGGGACAATTAAATGCAAAAATACTTAACTGGAGGAGGACTAATTTCAGTGAGTTAAAAAGGGATCTTGCCCTGGTGGGTTGGAATCAAAAATTGGTCGGCAATACAATAACTGAACAATGGGAGATCTTCAAGGAGATAGTTCGGGTACAAAGTAGATACATGTGCACGAGGGGGAAAGGAAGGGTACACAAAACTCCCTGGATGACTAAAGATATTAAAATGAAACAGAAAAAGGAGGCTTATGATAAATGTGAGCTTCATAATACAGCAGGGAACCAAGCTGAATACAGAATGTACAAAGGTCTAAAAAGGGAAATAAGAGCGGTAAAGAGAGAGAATGCTAATAGATTAGCAACTAACTTTAAGGGAACCCAAAAGTCTTTTATAAACATATAAATAGTAAAAGGGTAGTCAAAGGAAGGGTGGAACGGGTAAGGGACAAAAAAGGAGATCGTCTTGTGGAGGCAGAGGGTATGACTGAGGTACTAAATGAATACTTCACATCGGTCTTCACTGGAGAAGAGGATGCCAACGTAACGGTAAAGAAGGAGGTAGTAGCAATATTGGATAGGATAAAAATCGATAAAGAAGAGGTACATAAAAGGTTGGCAGTACTCAAAGTAGAAAAGTCACCCGGTCCAGATGAGATGCATCCCAGGTTACTGAGGGAAGTAAGGGTGGAAATTGTGGAGGCTCTGGCCACAATCTTGTAATCCTCTTTAGATATGGGGATGGTGCTGGAGGACTGAAGGATTGCAAATGTTACACCCCTGTTCAAAAAAGGGAAGAGGGATAAACCCAGTAATTACAGGCCAGCCAGCCTAACATCGGTGGTGGGGAAACTTTTAGAGACAATGGCCCCGATGTTAGCGGGGAGGCGGGATGGCAGCAGTGGGGGGCGATTGGGCACGTGTTTTGCGCCTGGCAGCTAGCCTGATTGACAGATTGACAGGCTGACTGCCATCAGGACCTGCAAGGCGGTGAGGGGGGGGGGCGGGGAGAGAGAGAGAGAGACAGTCGTCATCCGGCACAGGAACAGAAGACAGGGTGGGGGGGGTGGAGAATGGAAGATCTGACGCTGGACTGGAAGAAAACCGGGGCGGGGGGGGGAGAGGGGAAGATCGGGGGGACATCAGGAGGATGAGATCGAGGGGACTTCGGGAGACAGTGAGATCGGGGGGGCATCAAGGGGTGAGATCGGGGGGACAGCGGGAGGGTGAGATTGTGGGGACATCGGGAGAGGGGAAAATCGGGGGGACATCGGGAAACGGTGAGATCGGGGGGACATCGGGAGGGTAAAGAGGGGGATATTGGAGCGGGAGACATCGGACATCAGAGCAGGATTCAAAGGTAGGTGCATTTAATGTTTTCACTTCATTGCATCTTTTTTAATTTAATGTATTTAGTTTCTTTTTCCCTGATCCGGCCCTTCAATCAGAAGCGGTGGGCAAGCCGCCTAGGCAAGTTAAAAATCTTTCTAATGCCTCCATCTGTCACAGGTAAAGTGCCTTAAGTTCCTCAATGAGTACATCTGGCTCTTTAACTGTCATCCCGCCGGCTTTAATTGCTGGCAGGACTTCCTTTCTAGGGTCGCCCGCGTGCACAGAGATGCTTCCGAACCTGAACAGGATTTGCGCGATTTTCAAAGCCCCCCCACCCCAACGCACCCGCATTTGCCTCCTAAAATCACCCCCAATAAACCGGGACAAAATACATTGGCACTTAGAAAAGTATGGGCTAATAAATGAAAGTCAAAGTTAAAGGAAAATTGTCTTTGACCAACTTGATTGAGTAGTTTGATGAAGTAACAGAATGGGTTGATGAGGGTAGTGCAGTTGATGTTGTGTATATAGACTTTCAAAAGGCATTTGATAAAATACCACATAATAGAGTTGATAGCAACATTAAAGCCATGGGATTAAAGGGACAGTGGCAGCGTGGATACAAAATTGGCCAAGGGACAGAAAGCAGAGAGTAGTGGTGAACAGTTGTTTTTCAGACTGGAGGGAAGTATACATTAATGTTCCCCAGGGGCCAGTATTGGGACCACTGCTCTTTTTGATATATATTAATGACCTGGACTTGGGTATAATTTGGGTATAATTTCAAAGTTTGCAGATGACACGAAACTCGGAAATGTAGTAAATAATCTGTAGGATAGTAACAGATTTCAGGAGGACATAGACAGACTGGTAAAATGGCAGATGAAATTTAACGCAGAAAAGCGTGAAGTGATACATTTTGATAGGAAGAATGAGGAGAGGCAATATAAACGAAATGGTACAATTTTAAAGGGAGTGCAGGAACAGAGAGACCTGGGGGGGTGTATGTACACAAATCTTTGAAGGTGGCAGGACAAATTGGGAAGGCTGTTAAAAAACATATGGAATCCTGGGCTATATTAGTAGAGACATAGGGGGGGAAAATTGGATAAGGGTCTGTTTTGGGCGGTGGTAGCGTGATGGTGGAATCAATGCAATTCGCATTTTCCACCACCAAAGGGAGCTCAATCTCTTAAAGGAAGGATGTTTCGTAGAAATCTCTTAAAGGTAGCTGGTACCTGTTACTTGCTGAAAATAACAGTCTACTGTCTGCACGGAGTCTGAATGGAGATCAGACATCGCACACGTAAAACACAGATACAGATCCCATCCCTATGTTTACACACTGATGAGTTTTGTTAAAACATTGAATAAAAATTGTGCACTACTAAAACCCACATCCTCCAATCTGCATGCCAGACCTCACCAATCTGCCGATCTGAGTTGGGTACCAGGCCTGTGAGAGTGCCTGCACCAAGGTTCTCTGCTGATGTACTAGAGACCTCGGGTGCAAGAGGTGGACAGAAGGAGGGACATCCTATATCCACAGTGGGGGGAGGGCAAGAGGTCCTCCAGACCGTATACTCAAAAGGCAGTGGGAGGCAGCGGGAGTCGAAGTCAATGCCAGGCACACAGCATCATGAACATGGATGCAGTGCAGGAAGAAGTTCAATGCTTTGACACGAGTGGTCAAGGTGAGTGAGGTCAACTGTCAAGTGGCGTCTCCTACCAACTGCACCACGCACTACATCCCCCATCTCCCACATACAATAAACTCTTTCCATCAGTACTCAACTCTTCCAATCAGATGCTTCCTCTCACCCTTACACATTACCACTGTTTCAAGCTGCCACCTAGAACTCACAGACCACACACACTGGCAGCTATTCAACCATGACACGCACATCACCCAGACACATGTCCCACTTTCTTGCAGGAGAAGGTGGCGCATATCAAGTGGCACCAAGTCGCAGTGGCATTTGGCCCCTCGAGCCTAATCCACCATTCAATGAGATCATAGTGGGCCTGTGACCTAACTCCATATACCCATCTTAGCCCCATATCCCTTAATACCCTTGGTTCACAGAAATCTCAGATTTAACATTCACAAGTGAGCTAGCATCAACTGCGTCTGCAGAAAAGCATTCCAAATGTCTCCCGCCCTTTGCGTGTAGAAGCATTTCCTAACTTCACTCCTGCACGTCCTGGCTCTAAATGTTAGGCTATGTCCCCGCGTCCTAGTATTGAAGTCTAGGAGACCTCCAAAAACAGTTATAAATGTCTTGGCAGTCAGATGCAATAATCCAGCCACTAACCTGTAAATCCTGCATGGTCCCTTTAAATCGCGCTGGTGGGGAGTCCTCCAGGCACTCTAAGACACGTTCAGATGGTCGGGGTTAAGACTGTGCGTTGAGTTGAGCGTTAAGTCCCAAAATGGTGTCTATCACTTTAAATCAGCGTTGCACACTGATTGAAGCCATTTTCTCCCTACTTTACATAATTCCAGCGTTCGTTATCTGCGCCTGCGCTAATTGCTATACCAGGATGGCATCTGGCGCACGTCACGCAGGAAACGTGCGTGCGCATCCAAGACGCCATCTTGGATGTCAGAGAGGCCGTGTCGCACCGAAACAACGGGTGCTACACGGTCCAATTTAGCGCCCATAAATTACAAAAGCAAGGAAGTCATGCTAAACCTTTATAAAATACTGGTAAATCCTCAGCTGGAGTATTGTGTTCAATTCTGGACACCACACTTTAGGAAGGATGTCAAGGCCTTGGAGAGGGTACAGAAGAGATTTACTAGAATGGTACCAGGAATGAGGGACTTCAGTTATGTGGAGAGAGGGAGAAGCTGGGATTCTCCTAAGAACAGAGAAGGTTAAGAGGAGATTTGATAGAGGTGTTCACAATCATGAATGGTATTTGTAAACAATTTTACAACACCAAGTTATAGTCCAGCAATTTTATTTTAAATTCACAAGCTTTCGGAGGCTTCCTCCTTCGTCAGGTGAACGATGTGAAAATCGTTCACCTGACGAAGGAGGAAGCCTCCGAAAGCTTGTGAATTTAAAATAAAATTGCTGGACTATAACTTGGTGTTGTAAAATTGTTTACAATTGTCAACCCCAGTCCATCACCGGCATCTCCACATCATGAATGGTATTGATCGTGTAAATAAGAAGAAACTGTTTCTGGTGGCAGAAGGGTCAGTAACCAGAGGACACAGATTTAAGGTGCTCGACAAAAGAGCCAGAGGCGACATGAGGAAACAATTTTTTATACAGTGAGTTGTTATGATCTGGAATGCACTGCCTGAAAGGGTGGTGGAAGCAGATTCAATAGTAACTTACAAAAGCGAATTGGATAAATACTTGAAGGGAAAAAATTTACAGGGCTATGGGGAAAAAGCAGGGGAGTGGGACTAATTGGATAGATCTTTCAAAGAGCCATCACAGGCACGATGAGCTAAATGACCTCCTCCTGTGCTGTACCATGCAATGATACCACGATAAACCTTAGTTACAGCTAGGAGTAATGGATGCTGTAAAATTGCGTCACCAGTTATTTCAATTAATTTTCTATTGGATGAATGGCAGAACATTTTCCATTTGTACATAGGAAAGTGGACAAATACAAACCCCTGTGATATGTTAGTCAGTTCAAAAGGATTTAAATGCTACTTACATAAAATTTAAAACATATTCAAAGCAGTCTTTAAAAATAAGAGGGTTGTAAAAAAGCTCAGTGAATAGAAGTGTCCTTTCATTGCTAGAAACCTGGGTTTGAAACCAACATATATACACAGCAAAAATATAGACATAAATCAGGACAGGAGCAGTTGCAGGGATGGTGCAAAACACTTTAAAGGTTAATTCATATGATAAGCAGGACTTGGGAACATTTTAGTTAGCGATTCACAATTTCACAAAGGGGCAGAAATCGCTCCCGGAATAACGGAGGAGCTCAACAATGCTCTCCGTTTTCTGTGGCGAATCGAAGGAGCAAGTTCCCACATTTGCACATGCGCACTAAAACGCGGGAATCGTGAACTTGCTCCTATTGGTTCACCGGTGCTTTGGCAGCTGCGAATTAAAGGGCCATTGCTACAATCATGGAAATCATTCAAAAATCACAAACTTGCTCGTCTGCCCAGCAGGAATGTAACTACTTATGCCACCAAAAGGTACGCTGAAAAATACCAGGTCTAAACTAAGTTTTAAAGTGCAATAACTCTTTATGACTGCCAAACAACTTAATTTAAATTTAAAAAATTTGGAGTCTCATTATTTTAATAGTTTTTGGTCATTAAAACAAATTAATTTTTTTTTTTACTTTTCCCTTCTGTCTCTTTAAATTAATTCAATTATTCCTTTGGCTTTTTATAAAAGAAATTAATTTTTTTTGTTTACAATGATTTTCAGAATACTAACATTAAATGAATGAAGTCTGCTTGCCTGCCTGTGGGCGTGATGTCTCTTCCTGACAGATTTTGTGGGCATGTCTTCTATTCTCACAGGCACTTCCATGCAAATCAATGTACGCTGTTCCGAAGCTGAATCTATAGCGCACAATTCTTTAAAAGTTCAAAATCACGCAAGTTGACGCCAAAGAGCCCGCAGTAAGTACATTCGTAAATATATTTCGCAGGAACTGCAGCGATCGTTATCGTGCCACTCTGCGCAAATTCTGGTCCAAAGAATCAAAACCAGATATAGAGGTATAAAGAAAAAAAACTGCAAATGCTAGAAATCTGAAATAAGAACATAAATTTCAGACTTGTACAGGTCGGTCTTAATCTGAAAGTGAAAGGTAAATTAATGTTTCTGTTGGGACCCTTCCTCAAAACTGATATCTTATCCTTTCAGATGCTTATTGCTCTGCTGTGCATTTCCAGCGTTTTCTATTTTTAAGCCAGATGTAAAGGGGATGAAGTTTGTCTCAGGTGGTAGTGCAAAGTGGGAGATAGTGAATCCGTGGCCCATTTTACACTTCACATGATTTTCTTTTCTACTGAACTCAATGGAAAAGAAAATCAGTTGGAGTCTAAAATGGGCGGCAGATTCACTATCACCCGTTTTGTGTACCGCCTGAGACAAATTTCATGCGCAGTGTGTTTTATTTGTAAGTATCAGAAGGTGTTCTGATGGACCCAGAATTTATGAGTTGCATTTTGTAAGGTTCACTCCAGCACACTGTACAATGTGAATAAGTGAATGCATGACAAAATGTCGTAACCAAAGTAAAGCTGAAAATTGCAATAATATAAGTGAGCCATATTAATAAGTCACAGTCACAGTTCTCTTTATGGAAACCGCAAAACCACGTGAAGGAAAAAAAGACTTCATATACAAAAAAAAAGCTGAAAGATTCATAGTCACTGCTGTAAAATGATACTGTGAAAGGATGCCTTTTCCAATTTCTGCAGTTTCTGTTTGATGAAGAATCCAGCAAATGATTCATGAAGGAAATTGATTTTCACTGGGCATGAATCCAGTCACAAAATGTTCTCACATGAATTTCAAACAAAGGAATCCTTTTAGCAGTATATTGAGAAAGTAAACATGAAATGAAAAAGGTTGAACTTTGTGCAAATATGAGCATGGAAAGCAACAACCAGTACAATGAGAGATATGAGCAGTTTTTTTTTAAGATTTGAACTGAGTTTGTGAGCACTTGTTTTAGCACCAGACAGTAAGCACTACCAGAGATCAGCAGACTGCTCCAAGAGTCTATTGTTCTTTTTGAACTTGTCTGGTTTACATTTTCTGTCCCTAGCCTTGGTTTTCTTACCTGTATCCCATTACAACCCAATGGAATACCATCTTCAGCTGCTTCATCAATGACCTTCCCTCCATCATAAGGTCAGAAGTGAGGATGTTCACTGATGATTGCACAGTGTTCA
Organism: Heptranchias perlo; assembly: GCF_035084215.1. Classification (NCBI taxonomy): domain Eukaryota; kingdom Metazoa; phylum Chordata; class Chondrichthyes; order Hexanchiformes; family Hexanchidae; genus Heptranchias; species Heptranchias perlo. The sequence goes on along the minus strand of NC_090331.1, from coordinate 73,453,402 downwards.
GTTCCATTCGCAACCCCTCAGATAATGAAGCAGTCCATGCCCGCATGCAGCAAGACCTGGACAACATCCAGGTTTGGGCTCATAAGTGGCAAGTAACATTCGCGCCAGACAAGTGCCAGGCAATGACCATCTCCAACAGGAGAGAGTCTAACCACCTCCCCTTGACATTCAATGGCATTACCATTGCCAAATCCCCCACCATCAACATCCTGGGGTCACCACTGACCAGAAACTTAACTGGACTAGCCACATAAATACTGTGGCTACAAGAGCAGGTCAGAGGCTGGGTATTCTGTGGCAAGTGACTCACCTCCTGACTCCCCAAAGTCTTTCTACCATATACAAGGCACAAGTCAGGAGTGTGATGGAATACTGTCCACTTGCCTGGATGAATGCAGCTCCAACAACACTCGAGAAGCTCGACACCATCCAGGACAAAGCAGCCCGCTTGATTGGCACCCCATCTACCACCTTAAATATTCAATCCCTCCACCACCGGTGCACCGTGGCTGCAGTGTGCACCATCCACAGGATGCACTGCAGCAACTCGCCAAGGCTTCCTCGACAGCACCTCCCAAACCCGTGACCTCTACCACCTAGAAGGACAAGGGCAGCAGGCGCATGGGAATGCCAGCACCTGCACGTTCCCCTCCAAGTCACACACCATTCTGACTTGGAAATATATCGCCGTTCCACCATCGTCGCTGGGTCAAAATCCTGGAACTCCCTTCCTAACAAGACTGTGGGAGAACCTTCACCACACGGACTGCAGAGGTTCAAGAAGGTGGCTCACCACCACCTTCTCAAGGACAATTAGGGATGGGCAATAAATGCTGGCCTTACTGGCAATGCCCACATCCCATGAATGAATAAAAAAAAGAATAGGTGACTGCTTCTAAGCCCCTGCCAATCCTGCTAGGAAGTCTGTAAGAAAGGCTTGGGAATTCTTGTGGAAACACTGGTCTTATCCTCAGTATTTCCCCAAGATCACAAAAGTTAGGAAATACAGCTAGGAATGACACACATTGCATTTCTACCAAATCAGTAATAATCATAAACACAGAAAGCTTCCATATTGAAGTCTTCCCTTTATTTATTTATTGATTTGTGCACAGGTCACTGATGATATGCTCAGTAGCGTATATAGAATTTGCAAAGCTCTTGACACAGTTCCTTACCGGAAGCTGATGATATTGTGTGCAACAAATGCCAAACATTTATCTAGACTGTGAGACACCAAACTAATTAATCTTCTTAAAGACTATCAAAGCAGTTTCATTAGCTATTTCATTCTGCAATCCTTGGCATCCAGATTTGAGGGAGTGGCCAGAGCATGTTTTTTGTTTCTTTCCCTCCCTCTGGATTGGGCAGCCTGAAAAAGTGAAAGACATGAAGAGATCGCTCTCTCTCTCTCTCGCACTATAGTTCATCAGTCAGAAAGATTGAAAGGCTCCAGGTCTAGGTATGAACATGTACAGCCTGTGACAGAGGAAGTCAGGTGCTGGTTAGATTGGCAACAGCTAACTTGGAAGTGAGTTTCCCCTCCAAAGAAAAGTAATTAACTGTATGAAATACAGTTTTGTGGCATTTTGATGTCAAATGCAAATATTTATGTTTTCTCCAGCAACGCTGGATAGTTCACAGTCCAAGCCACTTTAAATTTTACATCACCAGCAGCTTTCCCATGATACTGCCCACAGTGGTTCAGATGTTATGTTATTGTGGAGAGAGCACATCTCCTGGGATAGAATTTGAAAAGAAGGTCGGAAAATTGGTCCCGCACTGAAAACCAGTGCAAAGTGGGCGGCACGCCTGCAATATGCGCCTGAAGCTGAAGGCCAGAGGATAGTGGGAATTGGGCCTCGGGCCCCCCGTACATAACACCGTTGAGCTGCAAATATCAATCGGACATCCCGGTGCAGCTCGATGGTTGGAGCCCTGAGAAATTCAGCTGAGCCGACTCACAGGTAAGGGCTGGGGGGCGGGGGGGAGGTGATAATAGGACAAACATGGAAACTAAAGATGGGTGTAAAATATATCCAAGAGAAAATGGGAGCGGTGGTTATCTAAAGTTGTTCAACTCAATGTTAAGGCCGGAAGGCTGTAAAGTGCCTAGTAGAAACCTCCATTTGCCTTGCACCATCATCGCTTTTGTCATTTAATCACTCCTGCCCTCCACCCTATCACAGACCTTTGTCTTTTGTTCTTTTCCTGCCCCCTTTCCCCTGACTCTGTGTTTGCTTAAAAGCTGCTTATCTCTAATATCTTCCACTTCTGATGAAATGTTAACTCTGTTTCTCTCTCCATAGATGCTGCCTGACCTGCTGAGTGTTTCCAGCATTTTCTTTTTTTATTTCAGATTTCCAGCATCTGTAGTATTTTGCTTTTGTAGGATTAATATAAGATTAGCTACTAATATAGGATTAATAAAGTTCACAGAGTTACATTTTAAAAGTTTGAACACTGATTTGCTTTTTGAAACCCCATCATACTTAAATTTACTGTACATGAATCAAAACCATTTATTGAACAAGAATGAATGTCCTGTGGCGTTTACTACAATTAATCAGAAGATGCACTGTTTTATAAAGTGTTATACCACGATACATTCCATGTTGTGTTATATAATATATGAAGGAGTGACAAACGATGTGTGAGTATATAAGTAGATCTGTTCCTATCACAAACCTGTAGGCAAATCTCTCTTAAAGAGGATAGAGTGTGCTATGGTGTAACCCATCTCATTAAAGCCTCTGGCTTTGGACTTTGCTTGGTCCAGGAGTTGGGTTTTCACTGTAGCCTGTTAAATCTACTTACAATGGCCATATTTCATTTTAATTTTCTGTTTTGGCAGGATTCCAGCAGGACAATGGTGAGGTGGGCTCTGTGCCCTGACTTGGCCCCTACTGACCGAGTGAATTTTCTGGGGTCAGGCTTATACATATAATTTTGGCAGTCTCCCTGTGGAATTCCTGCCTGTCTCAAGGAGTCAGCATTGGAAAGGAAATTTGTTTGGAGGGCTCGGGCACTTGTGAGGCAGCTGAAGAGGTGTTGGCTTTTTTAAAAACAGTTTTAAATTTAATGGGGTGTGGGAGTGTAAACAACCATCCTGCAATTGGTAACTCTCCTTTGGGGACAGGATTCAAATTTTAAATACCCTCCCACCTGGATTCCAGTAATGTGCTGGTATTTGTTGCATTCAATGTTGCTATGGTGATAGTGACAGAAAATACAGCATCTGAATCATTCCATCATTACTGCCTGTGTTGAATATATCCGTCCATATCTGGGTGGACATATTTAATTGTGAAAAATCCTGGAAACGGCAGCAACTGGCAGTAAATCGGTGAACAGCTCCCTGATTTCCCACACCAGATCCATCCAGAAACTGGCAGAAAAAGAGTGGAAAATCATCATTCAACTTTTACGACTGTGAGAAGTAGAGCTCAGCTTTTGTGGGGTTCCTATTCTCTTTTAGGGTTTTTCCAAATGTCTTCAGAACTTTCTTCCCCAGCATAGATCAGATTTGGTTACCAAACAAGGAACTGAAACACACCCTAAGGCAGTCAGCTCTCTATCTCTCTCTTCGCCTTCAAAAGCATACTGAAAACTTGTTTCTTTGACCAAGCTTTTGGTTACCTCTCCTAACTCTCCTACTAAGGAACAGCATTTATTCCTCTCTTGGGATGTTTTCCTATGCTAAAAGCACTAAATAGTTATTTTTTGCTAAGAAGAAGAGCTTATGCAGTAGTGAATGACAATAGCTCATGTTTAGATTTTGTTTTAAATGAGAAAGAATCATTATTCTCTACCTGACTCTCAGTGTAATTATGAAATGCACAAAATGTTTAATTTGTACCAGTAATGCAAAAGTAAGAAGTACCATTTATCACTGAAGAATGAACATATATTGAATATTTAATAGATTGGGAGCAGCTTGTTAACATTGTTGAATAAATTGAGTAGGCTGGAATAGCAGTCTGTGAGGTAGGAGGTAAGGAGCTCACCGAGTTCATCATGTTTTCAGAGAGTTGCAGGCTGCCCACGGGTTCACCTGCTTTGGAATCTCAAACACTATCAAAACTGCAACCTATGAAACCTTTCCAATGATGCTCATTATGCCGTGATCATCTTAATACTGTGTCTTTTCTCCTTTCCACAAGAAAATATGGGGTAGAAATTAGTCTGGGCCCGTTTTCATGCGCCCGAACAGAGAGGCCTGAGGCCATCCCAAAATTCAGCCTCGAGCCTCCTCTACATCTTTGGGGCGAGCCATCGGCGTCTGTCACGCATCCACAGGCAGCTCGCCCCACGAGAGAAATTAATTTTGGGTGCTGGTAGCGGCCCTCGGGTAATTTCCGAGAGGTCAGATCGGACCACTGAAGAATTGGGAACAAATTTTGTAGAGGGGTCCTTCAACAGGCGTTAGGCCCCCTCAGTAACATATTTAACAGACCTCAATGTTCCTCACGACCAGGCTGTCCCACTGTGAAATTGGTAAGATTTGCTCCCGCTTTTTGCCTGAAAAACAGGTGCAACGCAAACCAGTCTCTACCCCTATGTTTCCATCACTTTATATCTACAATAAGTTTAGATTGAAATAATGAATATTATTAACCTCTTGAATACTACAGTAGAATTTTCCTACCAAAGATACATAAAACACTGCTTCATTGAGAATATTATGATTTACGAAATGTTTGAAGTTAATTTCTAATTTTCTACAATACATTAGTTAGCAAAACAATTCTACACACTGTGGGGGAAAAATTGGATAAGGGTCCGTTCTGGGTGATGGTAGCGTGATGCTCTAACTCCCCGTGCCCAAAAGTTTGGACCCAAGGGAGCACTTATCTGCAATCAGCGTTCCATTCCGGGCCTTGCACATGGAATCAATGCAATTCGCACTTTCCACCACCAGAGGGAGCTCAATCTCTTAAAGGGAGGATATTTCTTAGAAATTTCTTAAAGGTAGCTGGTACCTGTTATTTACTGAAAATAACAGTCTATTGTCTGCGTGGAGTCTGAACAGAGAACTGACATCACAGATGCAGATCCCATCCCTATGTTTACACACTGATGAGTTACGTTAAAACTTTGAATAAAGGTTGCGCACTACTAAATCCCACATCCTCCAATCTGCATGCCAGACCTCACCAATCTGCCAAACTGAGTTGGTACCAGGCCTGCAAGAGTGCATGCACCAAGGTTCTCTGCTGATGCACTAGAGACCTTAGGAGCAAGAGGTGGACAGAAGAAGGAACATCCTATATCCGCAAGTGGGGGGCAAGAGGCCCTCCAGACATATACTCAAAAGGCAGTGGAATGCAGCGGGAGTCGAAGTCAATGCCAGGCGCACAGCATCATGAACATGGATGCAGTGCAGGAAGAAGTTCAATGCTTTGACACGAGTGGTCAAGGTGAGTGAGGTAAACTGTCAAGTGGCGTCTCCTACCAACTGCACCACGCACTACACCCCCCATCCCCCATATACAATAAACTCCTTCCATCAGTACTCAACTCTTCCAATCAGATACTTCCTCTCACCCTTACACATTACCACTGTTTCAGCCGCCCACCCAGAACTCACAGGCCACACACACTGGCAGCTATTCAACCATAACAGGCACATCACCCAGACACAAGTCCCTCTTTCTTGCAGGAGAAGGTGGCGCATATCACGAGGCAGCAAGTGGCAGTGGCATTTAGCCCCTCAAGCCTGTTCCACCATTCAATGAGATCATGGTGGACCTGTGACCTAACTCCACATACCCGTCTTAGCCCCATATCCCTTAATACCCTTGGTTCACAGAAATCTATCAATCTCAGATTTAACTTTCACAAGTGAGCTAGCATCAACTGCCATCTGCAGAAGAGCGTTCCAAATGTCTCCAACCCTTTGCATGTAGAAGCATTTCCTAACTTCACTCCTGCATGTCCTGGTTCTAAGTGTTAGGCTATGTCCCCACGTCCTAGTATTCAAGTGCAACAAACCTCCAAAAACAGTTACCAATGTCTCAGCAGCCAAAAGCAATAATCCAGCAATCCAGACTAACCTGTAAACCCTGCATGGTCTCTTTAAATAGCACCAGTGAGGTGTCCTCCAGGCACTCTAAGACACGTTCAGATGGTCGGGTTAAGACTGTGCGTTGAGTTGAGCGTAAAGTCCCAAACTGGTGTCTATCACTTTAAATCAGCATTGCACACTGATTGAAGCCATTTTCTCCCTACTTTACATGATTCTAGCGTTCGTTATCTGCGCCATCTTGGATGTCGAAGAGGTCGGGTAGCGCAGAAACAACGGGTGCTACACGGCCCAATTTAGTGCCCTGAATGTGCAACAGATGTTCTCACAGATCAAAAAGCATGCTGAGAAGGACATTCAATATACAAAGGCTTAAAAGGGATCAACAAGAATAAAACAAACAGCTCTTGATTATACTTTTGGATACACTAAAAATTGGAAGGGAAAATTTAGAATCGTGGCTAGGTTTCAATGGAGCCTGAAATATCATCTTCTAAAATCCCAGCAATTAGGAGCTGAATGGAATTCCTCAATATTACAGATCTGGGATAATTATATTAGATTTTTTTTCAATTATCTTAAAGGTAAAATGTTGTTAAAATAGTTTAAATTTTGAGAATAGGTTGAGATCGTTTCGGCCCCAAGATCTCTAATCATTCGCTTTATCAGATAAAACTGCGTGTGTTCGAGCACCAGCTATCCTGAGGGAAACTTTGGAGGGAACCAGCTACTAGATAGGAGTTAACTATTTGACAAAGTCTTGATTCAGGAAAAGTATAAATGCCTATGGTATTGATTTAATTTGCTCTTCAAGGTGAAATGTATTTTAATAATGAAATAATATTCAAGTTATGCTTGCTTATTGCAAGTGTTTTCTGTAGGAGTTTGTCAAAAAAAGAATTAAGAAATAAAAGCTTTAAGACTTAGATTAATGGGCATGAAATAGATACCATCGTTACAGGCCTGCTGGTGTTAAACAGGGAGAAATTAAAATACCCAAAGTTACCACAATATTTACACAGTGACTTTAACATAACAAAACATCCCAAGGTGCTTCACATATAGACATAAGGAAACAAAATTGAACCAAGAAGGGTGAGATTAGGAGGGGTGACTGAAAGCTTGGAGAAGGTTATTAATGGTGGAGAAAGAGATAGAGAAACAAAGAAATTTAGGGAAGGAATTTCACAGATTTTATCCACATGACTGAAGTCTCTACCACCAATGATGGAACAAAGAAGGCTGGACTCAGAGGAACAGATTGCTCAGGAGAGGATAAGGGGCTGGAAAATATTGCAGAGATTGGTGGGGCAAGGCCATGGAGGCATTTAAAGATGAGGATGAAGATTTTAAACTTAATGCTTTGGGGAATTGGGAAACAATTTAGGCCAGTGATAACAGGAATGATGGGTAAGTGGAACTTAATGTGGGGCAGGATATGTGCAGCAGAGTTTTGGACAAGTTGGAGTTTATGATGGTTGGATAATGGAAGGCCAGCACGGAGATCATTGGAATAGTCGAATCCAGAGCTGAGGAAAAGCAGGCATAACAGTTTCAGTGGTGCTAGGAATGAGGTAGGGGCAGAGGCAGCTTTGGGGTTTGGATGGGGAGGGATGATCAAGTTGGGAGTGGGAGAAGTCAGACATCTTGGGGGAGGCATTTGGGGCGCATCAGACATCGTGGAGTGGGTCATCCGATCGCGGGGTGTTTAAAAGGTAAGCTTGGTGGGCCGTGGGGAGCACTCCTGCTCCTCCTGGCCCACAAGCAATGCAAGAATGGCACTTATCTCATGGATCCGGCCCTTCTAGCCTCCTTTCACCTGCCGGGATTCCAGCTGCCTGGGAAACTCGTGCTGGAGAATTTAATTTCTAATGGACGTTGAATTCAATTTAAAATTGCCTCATTAACATCTGCTAATTATCTAAATTGCACTGATAATTATCGACCCACTTGTACTAATTATCGACCCGTCTCCGGCGAGCAGGTTACTTGCATGCATCCAAACGCACCTCCTTTAAACCCGGAAGTGGGCGCGTTGGAGCCAGGTTGCAGTCGCGCTTTGAATTACTATTATTTTAACTTCCCCCAAACCACCTGTTCTTGGGGGTTAAAAATACCCCCAATGGCGTCTGTTTTCCTGATATTACATAAGAACATAAGAAATAGGAGCAGGAGTAGGCCATATGGCCCCTCGAGCCTGTTCCGCCATTCAATAAGATCATGGCTGATCTTCTAACTCCACTCCTCTTTTCTGCCATATCCCCATATCCCTTGATTCCCTTAGTGGCTAAAAATCTATTGATCTCAATCTTGAATATACTCAACGACTGAGCATACACAGCCACCTGGGGTAGAGAATTCCGAAGATTCACAACTCTCTGAGAAATTTTTCCTCATCTCTGTCCTAAACCTCTTATCTTGAGACTATGACCCCTAGTTCTAGTCTCTCCAGTGAGGGAAACAGCCTCTCAACATCTACCCTGTCATGCCCTCTAAGAATTTTATGAGTTTCAATAAGATCGCCTCTCATTCTTCTAAACTCCAGAGACTATAGGCCCATTCTACTCAATCTCTCCTCATAGGACAACCCTCTCATCCCAGGAATTAATGTAGTGAACCTTAGTTGCACCCCCTCTCTAAGGCAAGTATATCCTTCCTTAGATAAGGAGACCAAAACTGTACACAGTACTCCAGGTGTGCTCTCACCAGAGCCCTATATAATTGTAGCAAGACCTCCTTACTCTTATACTCCAATCCCCTTGCAATAAAGGCTAACATGCCATTTGCCTTCCTAAGTCCCTCTGAACACCAACCTTTCTTAGTGTCTCACCTTTTAAAAAATATTCTGCTTTTCTATTCTTCCTACCAAAGTGGATAATTTCTCATTTCTCCACATTATACTCCATCTGCCACCTTCTCACCCGTTCATTTAACCTGTCTATATCCCTTTGCAGCCTCTTTGTGCCCTCAATGTAGCTTACTTTCCCACCTAGCTTTGTATCGTCAGCAAACTTAGATACATTACAATTAGTCCCACCATTTAAGTCATTGATATAGATTGTAAACAGCTGAGGTCTAAGCACTGATCCTTGGAGCACTCCACTAGTTAAAACCTGCCAATCCGAAAATGACCTGTTTATTCCTACTTTCTGTTTTCTGTCCGTTAACCAATCCTCTGTCCATGCAAATATATTACCCCCAATCCCATGAGCCCTAATCTTGTGTAACAACCTCTTGTGTGGCACCTTATCGAATGCCTTTTGAAAATCCAAATATACTATATCCACTGGTTCCCCCTTATCTACCCTGCTAGTTACACCCTCAAAAAACTCTAATAGATTGGTCAAACACGTTTTCCCTTTCATAAAATAGCGTTGACTCTGCCTAATCATATTCTGATTTTCTAAGTGCCCTGTCCTTAATAATAGATTCTAGCATTTTCCCTACTACTGATGTCAGGCTAACTGGCCTATAGTGCCCTATTTTCTCTCTCTGTTCTTTCTTGAATAGCGGGGTTACATTTGTGCTGGAGGAATCAATGTTGAGTTATCGATGTTGTCTTGAGGACAATTTAATGTATATCTATTAAATATCAATCTAATAAAACAGTTCACTTAATACAGCAAGGCTTTAAGTTAAGAATTTATGCCTCATTTCTAGTGAAAAACAAATAGATAAAAATCATTTGGCTCCTATTTACCTGATATATTTTTGGTGGTTTTTATACGTTCTGAATTTATCAAGTTCAAGTAACAGCTAGTATAGACAGTTGTGGGCTTTCCTCATCAATTTGATGTAATAAATTAACTGTGCAGTGCTGCCCACAACCCATCACTGGCATCATTTATTATCTCACTATGATTTTCTCCCAGACTATCACCAACCAGCAGTTCTAAACTGTGAAACACAGTGCAGATGCTCCACGTTAATTAATTCAGTATAATGCATTTCCCCTTTCGTTTCAGATAGAGAAGATTCCAAAATATTTGGGTTGGCTAAGAAGCAAACTGCTCAAAAGTTTTAGGAGGAGGGTTGCATGTTGAAACATATAACAGCGTTTCATTCTTTTCTGCTATTCTTATGGACATTATCTGAACAAATGTGCACTACTTCCTGTTCATTCTTTTTCTGAAGGGTAAGTTACCCTCAATTTTCTCCACCTGTTTTCCCATTTAGTCTCTCCCAAAGCATACAACTTCTCAGTAGTCAAACCACTCCCAGACAACTGCTAATGCCACTCTTGGACAACCAGCAGAAGAACAACAACTTGCTTTTATGTCGCACCTCTAATGTGAAGAAATGTCCCAAGCTGCTTCATTGATGGGTATAAGGAAAACAGATGTTGAGCTAAGAAGGGTGAGATTAGGAGTAGTGGCCAAAAACTTGGTCAAGGAGATCGGAGGTTTTTAAAGACAGAGAGGTGGAGAGGTACGGGAGTTTTTGGGAGGGAATCCCAAAGAGCATGACGAAGGTGGATGAATGCAAGTGACAGGGTGCAGAAGGTCTGAGTCAGAGGAATGAAGGGTTCAGAAGGCATGGAAGAGCAGCCTAGTGATGGCACACCTTCCAACATTTCCTCCCCTCAATGGGGAAGCAGCAGGTCTTCCTTACAACTTCCCCACAGCAACATGGCAGAATTTGAGAGATGGGAGAAATTGAACATTATCTCTTCACTCGGTTGTGTCACTCTATTCCTGCCACTCTATTTTTAAACAAATGTAAAGATCCTACATTTGTTAAAGCATCAGCTGCAAACCATTGGGCCTCTCAAAAGTTTGTTGCAGATCTAGTTATTATTATGTAAGTGTGGACTGAAATTTTTTTGGAAATTCATCTCTCAGCAGATGTTATTGGAACTGTGGCAGAAAATGATTTTGCACACAGATTGTGCATCCCAATGCATACATAGGAAAATAAAATTAATTATGCTGCCTAGTTGGATATTCAGCACCAAATTAACCCATCAAATATAATGAGAGAAAGCTTTAAAGGATTATTGTCAAGCTGAGAATCCCTACGTGGTCAGTTTTCGGTAAAATATTAAAATGTCTACGTGGCAAAGAAGCAGAATGCAAAATGGTTAGAAAGGGTTAATTAGTTAGTAACTGAGATTGATACAAGTGGCCTGGCCCTCCTGCTGGGCCATATGTTTGCTTAGTCAGCAGGCCTGCATTGTCTTATCAATGATAGGTCTTTGATGTGAGTCAAGGACTGGTCTGAATGTCTCCATGTTTATGGCAGATCAATATAGGGAACGAGCTTAGCCAAAGTTGAAGGACATTCCAGGTTGGGAGATAAGGAACAGAAGGAACAGGGAAGAACATTCTAAGTTGGAAAGTGAGGAAGTTATCCCCTTTGATGTCTAACAGCAGCATGATCAGCACATGGACGATTTATGATTGGCCGGAAATAATGTAACCTCGCATGGCAACCTATGCCCGGCTTATGATTGGTGTTGACCCTCGTTAAGTATGTTCCAACCCTATTGATTTGTATAAAAACGTGTGGATTTCTGTATGTTTCTTGTTCTTGCTCTGCCAGCATAGAGGGACTCTATCAGGAGTCCAAATCAATGCTGCAGACTAAGAACCCTGCTATTAAAGATGTGTTGGACTTTAAAATGTATTCGACTTCAGTTATTACTGAACCAGACTGAGGGGAAAGAATCCGGATCGTCAAAGCATATCTGGCTTGAAAGCCCAATGATGATAACAAGCGAACTTCAAAGATGAACCCTTCATGTAAGCTTTTACTTGAATAATTCATCATTTATGCTGTCTAAAAGGGTCTTATTATAAAAATTGCAAGTGGCTAACAGGCTGGAATCCTCTCATATTTCTTAACTAACCACTGTTTGTATTTAACATTTTTGGATTGTAAGCCAGAATGTCTTGATGAAAAACCACATTGATACTAATAGTTGTTTCCTTCTGGGTTTAGTTGCCCTTTAAACTGCAAACACCTACACTTGTGATGTTCAGTATAATTTTTTGGTGCCCTGTGATCCTTCCTGTCTATTTTATAATGCCAGCCTTTGAGTAACAGTCTGAACAATGGTTATTAGTGGGCTAATTACTTTACTCTTTTAAATAACTAAGTCTGATGTCCCTCTTCAATCATCTCTCCCACATAATCTTAATTCAGTTTTATTTTATTTGCATATTAATCTATGCCAGCTGAAGTACAAAAGAGAGACAAGTGTGCTGATTTTAACCCCAAGCGGGTTTCAGGTGGGCAGGGGGTGGGACCACTGCGTGCACACGCTGGCCTACGTTTGAGACCCGGGGATTTTAACCTGTCCGAATATCTCCTTATGTGGCTCGGTGTCAAATTTTGTTTGATAATGCTTATGTGAAGGCGGCTTGGGACACTTTACTAATTTAAAAAAAATTAAAGGTGCTATATAAATGCAAGTTGTTGTTGTTGGTATAAAATGATGAAGGCTAATTGTTGTCCAGCAGACTCCACGGGAATCACGATCTGTTGCAATTGTTACTGTATCTTTGTTTCTGTTTTGTTGGTTTATCTTAAACTTGCTGCCCTGTTCAGGACAATTAGGAGCCAGGGACATTGAAGGGTTCTTAACATTCTTTTTGAACTTTTCTACCTTTTCTTCCTGCATTATGTGTATCAAAGGCCATAGCCACATCCTGGGGTTCAGAATTCTGCTGTATTATTATAAAGGGTTGGAAAAAGATAAATGTTATGGTTTTGAGAAATAGGTCATTTCAGCATGGTAGAGTTTTAAATAGGCACCAATTACTTTCTAAACACATTAAGTAGCATATTGACGGATGACCGAAACAAAAGTAGAAGGCTAGAAGCCAGTAAGACATTAGTTTGAGACCTATTGTTCCCAGTGTGGAGATGTCTGAGAGTTGTGGGATGTTTTAGCCCTGAGGGTTCTCTAGATTAACGAGACAATAAACTTTTAGCAAAGTTGCTACAGAGAGAAAACCATTTCTGATGGAATTTGATTGACAATTTGCAGGACAGCCAAACTAGAATAATTAGACAGGAAAGTGTTCCTCCTTTCTCCTACTCTTTGGCTGTTACTACATATGACTGATGTGGATTAGTAAGAACGGGATATGACGCTCGACTCATCGATCGACAGTTCCGACGGGCCACAGCAAAAAATCGCATAGACCTCCTCAGGAGACTAACACGGGACGCAACCAACAGAGTACCCTTTGTCGTCCAGTACTTCCCCGGAGCGGAGAAACTACGCCATGTTCTCCGCAGCCTTCAACATGTCATCAATGAGGACAAGCACCTCGCCATGGCCATCCCCACACCTCCACTACTCGCCTTTAAACAGCCACCCAACCTCAAACAGACCATCGTTCGCAGCAAATTACCTAGCTTTCAAGAGAACAGCATCCACGACACCACACAACCCTGCCACGGTAACCTCTGCAAGACGTGCCAGATCATCGACACAGATACCACCATCACACGAGAGGACACCACCCACCAGGTGCATGGTTCATACTCCTGTGACTCGGCCAACGTTGTCTACCTCATACGTTGCAGTAAAGGATGCCCCAGAGCATGGTACATTGGCGAGACCATGCAGACGCTGCGACAACGGATGAACGGACACAACAATCGCCAAACAGGAGGGTTCCCTCCCAGTCGGGGAACACTTCAGCAGTCATGGACATTCATCCACCGACCTTCGGGTAAGCGTACTCCAAGGCGGCCTTCGAGACACACGACAACGCAAAATCGTCGAGCAGAAATTGATAGCCAAGTTCCGCACCCATGAGGACGGCCTCAACCGGGATCTTGGGTTCATGTCACGCTACACGTTACCCCACCAGCGAACAAATGTTATCTGTTTTTAATATAATGGGTCAGTTGCTGTCTTTTCTATGTTTCTACCTCTCTATCTCTGTTTTTTTTTGATTGTTGTTTTTTTTGGTGATTTGTATATTCTGAGACCTGGCAGGTAACACCTGTCTGTCTGCACACTGATTGCCTTGGCAACGGGCAGTTGAAAAAACTGTCTGTAATCACCAAGCATTGTTCTGTGAATTATAAATGCGATTTCATTTCGAGGATTTCATTTTCACATCGTTCACCTGACGAAGGAGGAAGCCTCCGAAAGCTTGTGAATTTAAAATAAAATTGCTGGACTATAACTTGGTGTTGTAAAATTGTTTACATATGAATGTATCAGGCTTAAGATGTAGTTTCAGGACGCAATATGGAGTTGAATTTGAGTGCCCTTGCCTGACATTAACCAGGAGGTAACGGACTCAAAATAGGGTCAGTGGCCTTATCCACATTAACACTGGCGACGCGGCCGGTTCCATTTTAAAAGGGGTCTACCGCTGGGTGTCCAAAGCACCCGCTTGATTCAAGCAATAGGCCTCTTTTAATATGGAAAATGGTCCTATGATGTTAATAGGATCCCAATTGTTATTTTAGTTAGGAACTGGTCAGGGCCTGTGCCGTGCACACTCCAACCAGTTCCATGGGCAATGGCAAGAAGAGGCCCTCTAAAGGTAAATGTTCAAAACTTGTCTTGCTTTTAAATTATTTATTAACATGTTGAACTGCACATCACTTTACTTCTGTTTTCAAGCTCATAGACTCTTCTTGGAGAATTCAACAAGAAAAACAACTCACATTTAATATTAAAAAAGGCAAGGCATTTCACAAAATAGAAATAGATGATGAAATAAACATTGAGTCATGAAGGCAGAGGTTAGGAGGGATAATTGAAAACTTGGCCAAAGAATTGCATTTTAAGAAAGTTTTAAAACTGGAGAGGCGGAGGGGTTTAGGGAGTTCCAGAGAGCAGGACCAAGGCACAACCCCAGCTCAGTCCTTTCACTGTCTTTAACCTGAATCTCTTAAGGTGAGTGGCTGATCCTATGATTGAGAGCAACTTCTTAGAAAATGGAACTTGTACATATGCAAATGCAGATGTCACATCATTGGGGGGAGGGAGATGAGGGTTTGAAGATCTAAGGCTTAGAGCTAGGATTGGAGAAAACTGATTAGAGTGAAGAGTGAGCTCCCCTAATGGCTTAATCAGTAAAGATGCTTGTTAATCCATTTTAACCAGAAATAATCAAGTTCTGTTTGTGGTTTGTGATGAGTAGACAATTGGGGCTCTACAATTGGCCTCATTGCCCCTGGGTAAGGAGGGGAGAAAATCAACCAGAGTTCCCATTCATGCTTCAGATCCGGTGACCTCTGTTGCAAAGAGTGCATGTGTGTATGCTGGGTGAGGTACTGGACTGATGCATTCGAGAGAGGAGGGGAGAAAATTGGAAAAGGGGGAGGAGAGAAAACTTGAGTAGGGGAAAGAGTGGACAGAGGGAAGGGATTGAGTATTTGAGAAGAAAGATGAGTGATTAATTTGCCTATAACAAATATTGGGCAGCTAAATGAAATGAATGTGAATTTATCAATTGGGACTAAGAAACAGAAAGAAATCATAGGGGGAAGATCTATAAATATACATGTGAGGTGTTCTATTAATGGTTATAAATGCCAAATGTTTAAGAATACTACTTCAAATATCAATTAAAATTATTAGTATTCAAAACATTGTAGCTGATTGTCTTTAATGTTGATCACTAAAATCTATTCCGAATGTTTGTTTTAATAAATATTCAAGCCTAATCATGTATTAAAAATGGCCACACATTGGTTTGCCTCTTTTCTGCATGCATATCACACAGTAGTGCTTGGATTTGGATGAACTCAACATGAAATTTTGCTCTATGCTGTTATTTTACTGCACTTATAGTGCCGTGTTGAGAGTTTTTAACATGTCAGCGCCAAGTTATTAGTGCCAGCTTTTAATGGTGTGAGTGAGACTACCTCCAAGAGATGGTCTTACATCATCTCTGCTTTGCACAGTAATTTAGATGATCGCCAGTCAGCTATATATCAGAAGAAAAGTGTTTTTCTACACTGTGTAACTTTTTTATTTGTTCTTTGCATGTGGGTGATACTGGCAAGGCCACTTTTATTACCATCCCTAATTGCACAAAGAAGATGCTTTTCAGCATATGTAAAATACTGCGGTGGCTTAAAATCTGAAATAAAAACAGAAAATGCTGGAAACACTCAGCAGGTCAGGCATCTTCTGTGGAGAGAGAAACAGAGTAAATGGGGGTAATTTTAACCTCAAAGAACAGGTCGGATGGGGGTGGGTGGGCAGTAAAAATAGATGATTTTTGGAGCAGGATCACATCCCAGCACTAACATGCCCACTTCCAGGGTTTAACCCAGGATGTGCGGACGCACCAGAAACCCGAATGTCCCATGCCAACTTAAAGCCCCGGGCCGATAGTTAAAGGGACAATTTAGGTCATTTAAACCCTTAGGTACTTAACTTTTTGTGGACTCTGCAACAGAAACCTGCCCGGTGCCAGGGTTAAGGACATCTTCTTGCGGCTGGAAAAGAACTTTGAGCATGAGGGGGAGGATCCAGTTCTCGTGGTCCACGTAGGAACCAACAACATAGGTAAAACTAAGAATTGAGTTCTGCTGAGACAGTTTGAGGAGCTAGGGTCTAAATTAATAAGCAGAACCTCAAAGGTAATAATCTCTGGATTACTACCTGAGCCACGTGCAAATTGGCATATCAGATCAGAGAATTAAATGCGTGGTTCAAAGTGTGGTGTGGGAGACAGGGGTTTCGATTCATGGGGCACTGGCACCAGTACTGGGGAAAGAGGGAGCTGTTCTGTTTGGACGGGCTCCACTTAAATCAGGCTGGGGCCAGCGTCCTGGCGAATCGAATAACTAAGGCTGTAGATAGGGCTTTAAACTAAAAAGGGGGGGAAGGGGTCAGTGAGGGGAAATTTAGAAATCTAATGAGAAAAGTTAAGGCAACAGAGCAGTGTAGTGATTTGGGTAAAGATAAGCAGAGTGTGGCAGGAAAGGACAGAGAGTTTATCAATAATAGAGCATCAACAAGTAAGGTGAAAGCAGGAAAAAATGGTAAAAAGTCAAAATTAAAGACTCTTTATCTGAATGCACAGAGCATTTGTAACAAGATAGATGAATTAGTTGCACAAATAGAGATAAATGGGTTTGATCTAATAGCCATTACAGAGACATGGTTGCAAAGTGACCAAGATTGGGAACTAAATATTCCAGGGCACAAGACATTTAAAAAAGACAGGCAGAATGGAAAAGGAGGGGGTGTAGCCCTGATAATAAAGGATGACATTAGGACAGTGGTGAGAAAGGATCTTGGCTCAGAAGATCAGGAAATAGAATCAGTATGGGTGGAAATAAGAAATAACAAGGGGCAGAAATCACTGGTGGGAGTAGTTTATGGGCCCCCTAATAGTAGCAATAATATTGGGCAGAGTATTAATCATTGAATAATAACAGTTTGTAACAAAGGAAATGCAGTAATCATGGGGGACTTTAATCTTCACATAGACCGGGCAAATCAAATTGGCAAAGGTAGTTTGGAGGATGAGTTCATGGAATGCATTTGAGATGGTTTCCTGGAGCAACACTTCATGGAACCAGCCAGGGAACAGGCTATTTTAGATCTTGTATTGTGTAATGTGACAGGGTTAATTGGTAATCTCACAGTAAAGGATCCTCTGGGGAAGAACGATAGAATTTCACATTGAGTTTGAGACTGACATACTTAAGTTCGAAACTAAAGTCTTAAACTTAAATCAAGCCAATAACATAGATATGAGGAGAGAGTTGGCTGAGGTCGATTGGGAAATTAAATTAAAGGGTATGACGGCTGAAAAGCAATGGCAAACATTTAAAGAAATATTTCAATATTCTCAACAAATATACATTCCATTGAGAAATAAAAACTCCACGGGAAAAGTGATCCACCCATGGCTAATTAAAGAAGTTAAAGATAGTATTAGATTAAAAGAAGAGGTCTATAATGTTGCCAAGAAGAGTAGTAAGCCTGGGGATTGGGAGAGTTTTAGAAACCAGCAAAGGATGACCAAAAAATTAATAAAAAGCAGGAAAATAGAATATGAAAGTAAACCAGCAAGAAATATAAAAACAGATTGTAAGAACTTCTACAAGTATGTAAAAAGGAAGAGAGTAGCAAAGTAAACATTGGTCCCCTAGAGGCTGAGACAGGAGAAATTATAATGGGGAATCAGGAAATGGCAGATGTGTTAAACAAATATTTTGCATCTGTCTTCACAGTAGAAGACACAAAAAGCTTACCAGAAATAGTGGGGAACCAAGGGGCTGATGAAAGTGAGAAACTTAAAGTAATTATTACCAGTAGAGAAAAAGTACTTGAGAAACTAATGGGACTAAAAGCCGATAAATCCCCTGGACCTGATGGCCTACATCCAGGGGTTCTAAAAGAGGTGGCTGCAGAGATAGTGGATGCATTGGTTATGATCTTCCAAAATTCCCTAGATTCTAGAACAGTCCCAGCAGATTTCAAGGTAGCAAATGTGACCCCGTTATTCAAGAAAGGAGGGAGAGAGAAAACAGGGAACTACAGGCCAGTTAGCATGATATCAGTCGTTGGGAAAACTGAGGTGACGTAGCATTTCTTCACTCTGAGGGTTTTGAATCTTTGGAATTCTCTACCCTAGAGGGCTGTGGATACTGAGTCATTGAGTGTATTCAAGGCTGAGATAGATAAATTTTTGGACTCTAGGGGAATGAAGGGATATGGGGATCGGGTTTTGGGGTTGGAGATCAGCCATGATCTGATTGAATGGAGGAGCAGGCTTGAGGGGCTGTATGGCCTACTCCTGCTCCTATTTCTTATGTTCTTTCTTATGTTATGGAAACGGATTTAACTACTCCTGAACGTGTCTCCCTTGGCTTCTGAAACACACCATTGAAATGGAGGCGAGATGCAGCTGAAGCTCATTTGGCCCTTTAAATCAGTGATTGACACATCGCAATAAAAGGTGAGGTATTGCAGCTGGGCACTCAGTTCACTCAAGTAAATGTTTGGCGGGGAGTTGCATGTGTTTAGACTGAGAGTTCTTTGTTGAGACAGAGAATTCGTATGTTCACACAAATTTATGAACATTTTGGAGCCCCTCAAACTGACATCAAGATGGGAGGCATACGAATGTATTCCATAGTGCATCTGAGGAGGAGGAACATAACCATCCATGGCAGGCACATCGTGCAGTTCTGGGATCTGCAGGTGCACTAGACAGAGGTGCGCAACAAGGACCTGGAGAAGACCAGAGAGGGGACCAACTGAAGGGTTGGTCCCCTCTCAGCTGGACTATCTTCTGGTGGACCACCTCCAGTTCTGGTCCTCTCCCTTGTGTTTTGCACTCTCTCCTCCTACATGGGGTGTAAGAACAGACCTGTGAGTGACTGAAGGTGACATTTAAACCCTATGAATGCATTGGGTGAGGCTGTAAATAAAACAGATGCATCAGAGGGTGACTATCAGACAGATACATCACATTGCATCAGGATGGGGGTGAGTAGCAGTGGTGGGTGCATAAATGGGGAGTTGAGGAAGTACATAGAAAGTGAAAGATGGTTGCTGCTGAAACTTAACTAGGTGTGAGGAGTTATGTGATGAGGTAGGTGTGCCAACTCAGAATGAAGGGGGGTGGGGGTGGAGTTGAACCACACAGGATGTTGGTGAATCATCAAATGTACTCACTTTTCCTAACCTGGTTAGGTCATTAAAACACTTCCTGCACTGCAGCCAAGAACTGGGCACTGCGCTCCTGCTGCTGACCTGTTCGGCCACCTCCAGCCTCGCCTTCTTGGTGGGCTTTAAATCGCGTCAGGCGGGTGCGCAGTATGCCCGCTACGGAACTTGGAGACGTGAAACCAGGAACTAACATTAAGTCTCTTCAATTGAGTTGCAATCGGACAATCTAGTGTGCTTAACTTGCTTCTGGCTTTCCCACGCGATTATTTAACCACCCGCTGAGTTCCCACCTCCAAGCGACTAAAATCATGCCCACATTTCAGGTGTGTGACCTTTCATCAGTTCTCATTCCACAGATGCTTTTTTTTTTATTCGTTCATGGGATGTGGGCGTCGTTGGCAAGGCCAGCATTTATTGCCCATCCCTAATTGCCCTTGAGAAGGTGGTGGTGAGCCGCCTTCTTGAACTGCTGCAGTCCGTGTGGCGAAGGTTCTCCCACAGTGCTGTTAGGAAGGGAGTTCCAGGATTTTGACCCAGCAATGATGAAGGAACGGCAATATATTTCCAAGTCGGGATGGTGTGTGACTCGGAGGGGAACGTGCAGGTGGTGTTGTTCCCATGTGCCTGCTGCCCTTGTCCTTCTAGGTGGTAGAAGTCGCGGGTTTGGGAGGTGCTGTCGAAGAAGTCTTAGCGGGTTGCTGCAGTACATCCTGTGGATGGTACACACTGCAGCCACGGTGTGCCGGTGGTGAAGGGAGTGAATGTTTAGGGTGGTGGATGGGGTGCCAATCAAGCAGGCTGCTTTGTCCTGGATGGTGTCGAGCTTCTTGAGTGTTGTTGGAGCTGCACTCATCCAAGCAAGTGGAGAGTATTCCATCACACTCCTGACTTGCGCCTTGTCGATGGTGGAAAGGCTTTAGGGAGTCAGGAGGTGAATAACTCGCTGTAGAATACCCAGCCTCTGACCTGCTCTTATAGCCACAGTATTTATATGGCTGGTCCAGTTAAGTTTCTGGTCAATTGTAACCCCCAGGATGTTGATGGTGGGAGATTCGGCAATGGTACTGCCGTTGATTGTCAAGGGGCGGTGGTTAGACTCTCTCTTGTTGGAGATGGCCATTGCCTGGCACTTGTCTGGCACGAATGATACTTGCCACTT
The DNA here is from genome assembly GCF_035084215.1 of Heptranchias perlo. NCBI lineage: Eukaryota > Metazoa > Chordata > Chondrichthyes > Hexanchiformes > Hexanchidae > Heptranchias > Heptranchias perlo. Next base: position 73,432,603 of record NC_090331.1, on the reverse strand, counting down.
GTCAGCCCAAGCCTGGATGTTGTCCAGGTCTTGCTGCACACGGGCACGGACTGCTTCATTATCTGAAGGGTTGCGAATGGAACTGAACACTGTGCAAGCATCAGCGAACATCCCCATTTCTGACCTTATGATGGAGGGAAGGTCATTGATGAAGCAGCTGAAGATGGTTGGGCCTCGGACACTGCCCTGAGGAACTCCTGCAGCAATGTCCTGGGGCTGAGATGATTGGCCTCCAACAACCACTACCATCTTCCTTTGTGCTCAGTGTGACTCCAGCCACTGGAGAGTTTTCCCCCTGATTCCTATTGACTTCAATTTTACTAGGGCTCCTTGATGCCACACTTGGTCAAATGCTGCCTTGATGTCAAGGGCAGTCACTCTCACCTCACCTCTGGAATTCAACTCTTTTGTCCATATTTGGACCAAGGCTGTAATGAGGTCTGGAGCCAAGTGGTCCTGACAGAACCCAAACTGAGCATCAGTGAGCAGATTATTGATGAGTAAGTGCCGCTTGATAGCACTGTCGATGACACCTTTGTTGATGATTGAGAGTAAACTGATGGGGTGGTAATTGGCCGGATTCGATTTGTCCTGCTTTTTGTGGACAGGACATACCTGGGCAATTTTCCACTTTGTTGGGTAGATGCCAGTGTTGTAGCTGTACTGGAACAGTTTGGCTAGAGACGCGGCTAGTTCTGGAGCACCAGTCTTCAGCACTACAGCCGGGATGTTGTCGGGGCCCATATCCTTTGTTGTATCCAGTACACTCAGCCGTTTCTTGATATCATGTGGGGCAAATCGAATTGGCTAAAGACTGGCTTCGGTGATGGTGGGGCTATCGGGAGGAGGCCAAGATGTATCATCCACTCAGCACTTCTGGCAGAAGATGGTTGTAAACGCATCAGCCTTGTCTTTTGCACTCATGTGCTGGACTCTGGCATCATTGAGGATGGGGATGTTTGCAGAACCTCCTGCTCCCGTTAGTTGTTTAATTGTCCACCACCATTCACGACTGGATGTGGCAGGACTGCAGAGCTTTGATCTGATCTGTTGGTTGTGGAATCGCTTAGCTCTGTCTATAGCATGTTGCTTCCGCTGTTTAGCATGCATGTAGTCCTGAGTCATAGCTTCACCAGGTTGACACCTCATTTTTAGGTGTGCCTGGTGCTGTTCCTTGCATGGTCTTCTACATTCCTCATTGAACCGGGGTTGATCCCCTGGCTTGTTGGTAATGGTAGAGTGAGGGATATGCCGGGCCATGAGGTTACAGATTGTGCTGGAATACAATTCTGCTGCTGCTGATGGCCCACAGCGCCTCATGGATGCCCAGTTTTGAGCTGCTAGATCTGTTCTGAATCTATCCCATTTAGCATGGTGGTAGTGCCACACAACACGTTGGATGGTGTCCTCAGTGTGAAGACGGGACTTTGTCTCCATGAGGACTGTGCGGTGGTCACTCCTACCTATACTATCATGGACAGATGCATCTGCGACAGTTAGATTGGTGAGGATGAGGTCAAGTAGGTTTTTCCCTCGTGTTGGTTCACTAACCACCTGCTGCAGGCTCAGTCTGGCAGCTATGTCCTTCAGGACTCGGCCTGCTCGGTCAGTAGTGGTGCTACTGAGCCATTCTTGGTGATGGACATTGAAGTCCCCCACCCAGAGTACATTCTGTCCTGCTGAGTGTTTCCAAGATGCTTTTCGGGTCTTCGTCATAGCTAGGCTACCAGAGGGCATTAAGAGTCAGCCTGGGACTGGAGTCATGTTTAGAGCAGGCCAGGTGAGGATGGTAGTTTCCCTTTCCTGAAGGAGGTAGTTGGGCTTTTACAATGATCCAACATTTTGTTAGTGGTGCCAGATTTATTAAATCCAATTGCAGAACTTGCCGTGATGGGATATGATTTCATGAGCTTTGTGTTAGTGGTCTGGTACAATAGCCATTACACTACTATAACCTATAAAATTGTTTTATTTACAACTGAGTGGCTTGCTCGGCCACTTCAGGGGACATTTTTTTTAAAAGAGTTAACCACTTAGTTTAGTATTGGAATCACATGTGGGCTGAGAGGAGGAGGGTGGCAGGTTCCCTTCCCCGAAGAACATTGGTGAACCTGTTGCGTTTATGATGCTCTCAGATCAGACTCTGACACAACATGCATTGCCTATAATGATCTCCCTGTATAATCCATATAAAACCCTTTTTATAATGTGCTGTCTTTAAAAGATACATTTTGTTTAAGATTCCAAATACAAGCCTCTACTTTTTTCTGAGTCATTTTGCTTGACACTATCATGCAACGTCAGTGGTCATGTTGACCCATTCTATTTGTAGTAAATCTTATTTGAATACAAGTGCACCTAAAATAATTCACAAACATTTCACAGTTGAATGAGTAGATGTCAAACAAAATTACTCATCAGCGAGGATAATTAAACTAATTATTTTTATCTGGTAGTATTGCTTGCTTCTGAGAAATATCTTTCAAGATCACAAGGCCTAGCCACATTGATAAAAACACACAATGGTCAGTGATCTATAAAAATAGAATTATTAATAATAAATCAGATTATATTATATTTAAATATTTATTGATTGACATCTGGTGATTTCGCCAACTTCACTTTTGTCATTTAATCACTCCGGCCCTCCACCCTATCACAGACCTCTCCCTTTTGATCTTTTCTTGCCCCCTTTTCACTGGCTCTGTATTTGCTTAAAAGCTGTTCATTTCTAATATCGTCCTGTTCCAATGAAAGGTCATCGATCTGGAACGTTAACTCGGTTTCTCTCTCCACAGATGCTGCCTGACCTGCTGAGAGTTTTGAGCATTTTCTGTTTTTATTTCAGATTTCCAGCATCTCCAGTATTTTGCTTTTGTACTCCAGATGGGGTCTGAGCAAGGCTCTGTGCAACTAAAGCATCACTTCCTCCAGCCCCTTTGACATAAAGGTCAACATTCCCGTAACCTTTGTGATTTCTTTTTGTACCTGTTCACTAGTTTTTTGTGATATGATTGATCAGGAAATATATTGGAAAAAAGTGAACAGGGAGTGGGTTGATAACATTTGTCTAGATTTTCAGCTTTGCTGCAATACATTACCTCATAAATGGATTGTAAAGAATATATAGAAAATTTGAAAACTCCACCTAAAAGAAATCCAAATTTAGATTACTAAATCAATATACTTTATTTCAGACAGTATCTATTGCTCCAATTATAGTGTAACAACTGGGTGTATTTTAAAAAGTGATGTTAGAGGAAAACTGGTTATATTGACCACTCACATCACTGTTGAATGTAAGGAATCTTACAACACCAGGTTATAGTCCAACTGTTTTATTTGAAAATCACAAGCTTTCGGAGGCTTTCTCCTTCGTCAGGTGAGTGTGGGACCACACTCACCTGACGAAGGAGAAAGCCTCCGAAAGCTTGTGATTTTCAAATAAAACAGTTGGACTATAACCCGGTGTTGTAAGATTCCTTACGTTTGTCAACCCCAGTCCATCACCGGCATCTCCACATCATCACTGTTGAATGGCAGCAGTCCATATGTAGTGAAATATATGGATGGGGTCCTGCTCAACAGTCTCCAACTGATGGGGAAATCTTCAATGTCAGAAGAGCGCTGACAGGACAGCAGACTACCTGAATTCTTGTTAAACTTTTTTGGGTGGTCTCACCAACACTACCACTGGCAAACTGCCAATTTTTGAGAGATCAGTAGCTCTATATTGTATGTTGTGGGATTCAATGCTGTGCACAAATTAACTGGGGCATAAGGCCATTATCACTATCTGAAGCACACTGTTGTCGATAGAACAGTTGCATTACTCAAAGTGTGTTCATTAGCTGAATTTGGTATGATTACTGAACTATTTAAGCCAACTTTAATTTCTTGTGTACAGCTCATAAGTAAATTGCAGTCATTCATAATTTTTCAAGAACTCAGTTTCACAGTTCAACATGCTTACTTTGACACTCACTATAGAACCATAGCATCCACAGCCTCACAACTCAGATGATTTGTCTTTCCTCTTCAGGTGTTATTCTAATGATTCTGCCTTCAGTCCTCATGCGGTATGTGGAATGGGATAAATTAGTTTATTTCCCTTCTCATGCACAGGTGTTTTTGACTGGCAGTTAAGAATACCTATAAAATACATTGGGGTCTCCCCTTCCCAACATCACAAAGCTTCAGGCTCTCTGTGAAACAAAATGCACTATGTGCAAATATACAGCTATAAATATGAAGGGTAAGGGATGACTTTCATTCATATTGATAGTTCCAATTATAGAAACAAGCCCTAACAAGGGACCCGAAGCAATGTAATCTCAGGTAAAATAAATGTATTTCTCACTGGTATGTATGGTTATCATCTGTTTATAAGCCAATAATGTTTTGCTTTAACAGGTTTCAACATTTTTTTTTTACTTATTACTTCTGCCTCCCTTCATTCATTTTTTGATGTCTTCTCAGACAGCATACCATTCTCCCAGGCTGTCATCATGTAAAAAAGAACGTGCATTCATGTGTTGCCTTATTATGTCTCTCAGGATGCCCCAAAGTGATACACATACAATGAATTACAGTTACTTTTGATGTGAAGGTGAATGTAGCAGCCATTTTGCATTAAGCAAGGTCCCAGAAACAGCAATGAGGGGTCCGTATCATTCTATTTTTGATGATGTCGGTCGAGGAACTTGGAGAACTCCTTTTACTTCTTAGAATACCGCCATGTGATTGTCAACATCCACCTGAAAAGGCAGAGGGAGCCCTGGTGTAACATCTTATCCTGAAGATGTACATTTTGTGGTATCAGTGATATTGCAGCGATATAACTAAATTTTGACTCAGTATTAAATTAAATCACAAAATAACTGGTTGTTATAAAAAGATACAGCTAGTGAGAGTCATGGGTTGCTAAGAGAGCTTTGTAGCAACGTAATTAGCTTGTGGAGTTGACAGTTGTTTTTTCAAGCAAGTTCAATTTCTATGTCTGGTAACAAAAGTACATGAAAAGGTAGCATTTACACTGCAGTAAAGTGAGAAAATAGAGTTGTAGTGCATTAGAGAAGAGCTTCCGCTTTGGACGCAATCGGTAATTGATGCAAACTGCGCCCAAAAATTGCGCCGGTTAGGCTACAGTTTGAGTTTCCACTAAAATACATTTGCATAATCACGAACATAAAATCTTCCATGAACCAGCTTAATAGAGCGTAATTGTATATTTTTTTTCCTTTGCAATAAAAAATCCTCATTGATGTATTTAAGATGTATTTAAGAGTGGTAACCTGGTGCAGTTTTATTAATGCAGCTGAAAATGGGTTTATCACAAAAAATAAGCATTTTTAATAAGTGTCTAGTCCTCCACCTGTGTACTACAGCTCTATTTTCTCATTTTACTGATTTTAAATCACTGAACATGACTTAAAAAAAGCATACTGAACCATTTACTACTTTCATTGGTGTACACTCGTCAGTTTCATAGTAAATTAAATATTTTTTAATTTGTAAAAACTTTTAAAATGTGCCCGTGCATCTACAAAAACGTGCTTAATTTGAAGACCCTCCTCAAACGGGTGCAATCGTCAGAAACTCGCCATCCTCATTATTTTGATCAGGGGGCATAACCAGTTTTGTGGGTGAGGCCGGCTTCAGCACAATGATTTTTGAACCAACGCAAAAGATCGCGGAAACTCAAATTACGCTGGACGTAATTACGTTCAGCGTAAATCGAGTTTCCGCGATCTTTTGCGTTGGTTCAGCCAGATTGCACAGGTGCAATATAGCAGAAACTCTACCCCATTATACATGAAAGGTTACCATTATGCTGGCAGTTTACTTATACACCAGTAAATCTCCTGTGGCATTGCTCACAGGTAGTCTGGGACCTGCAGTGCAATTTCTACTGTTTATCTTGGTCCTGTGGTAGCCTAGGAACAAAGGAATTGCTAGACGAGAAAGGCCAAGGTCCATCTAATCCATCTTCTACCATCCTGGTAGTCCCATGATAGAACAGTAATGGAGTTGTTGACTAATCAGAGCAATCAATCTCTATCAATTAGACTACAACAGACCCAGAAATGACACATTTAGTTTATTAGATATTTGATTTGTAATGTAACAGATGAATGGTTATTTGAGCCAACAATGATTTGTTTGCCTGCTCGACAACTCACATTTTAAGGGTATAATGCCTTGGAGGTCAGATTTGCAATTGTGACCCTTTGAAAGGTGTGATGCAATGGACACATGATAGATGCAAGACTTTTAATTATACAGATCTTTAATACTCCACCAGTGATCTTTCAAAAGCACCTATGAATTGTCTGCTATTAAAAACTCATGCATGTTTTGATTGAAATAAAGTTCAACAAGAAATAAAATTAACTCATAAATAAGGGTTTTGCGAGCAATGTTACGAAACATTAGCACAGCAAAATGCCTACCATCCTGTATATTTTGAATTTAATGGGGATGTGAAATAGATCATTTATTGTAACTAAGTATGCAATGTACACTGAATGCGTATAAACATATCGGGGTGGAAATTACTCACCTGCGAACGCCGTTCTTCAATGGCGTCCTGTGTCTCCGCCTGCAAATCGAAGGAGCAAATTCACGCATTTGCACATGCGCACTAAAACCCGGAAATCGTGAACTTATTCCTATTGGTTCACCAGCGAATTGACAGCTGCAAATTAAAGGGGAATCGCATGCCATAATCATTGAAATCACAGAAAAATCATAAACTTGCCCATCTGCCCAGCTGGAACATAACTACTTACGCCACCAAAAGGTATGCTGAGAAATACCAGGTCTGCACTACTTTTTAAAAGCGTGATGACCCTTAATGACTGCCAAACAACTAAAAATTAAATTTTAAAAACATGGAGTCTCATATTACTCCTTATTGTAATATTTTTTGGTTATTAAAATTTGTTTAAAATTAAAACAGTTTTAAAAAATTTACTTTTCATTTCTGCCTCTTTAATTTAGTTAAATTACTTCTTTGGCTTTTTATAAAAAAAATAATTTTTTTATTTACAATGACTTGCAGAATATTACTTTAAATGAATGAACTTTGCATGCCTGCTTGTGGACGTGACTTCTCTTCCTGATAGATTCTGTGGGCACGTCTTCCATTCTCATTGACATTTCCCATGCGAATCAACCCACGCTGTTGATGGGTTGATGTCGCGCATTTTTTGAAAACTTCCAAATCACGCAAGTCTACACCACGGAGCCCGCAGTGAGTAAATCCGTACATTTAATTCGCAGGAGCTGCTGCGAACGTTGCCATGCCGCTCTGGGCAAGTTCCGGCGCATTTTCATTTATTCTACTTTTCTTGCTGCCATGCAGCACCAATGCATTTGATGCATTTCAGGGGAAGCTGGATAAGTACATGAGGGAGATAAGAATAGAATGCTGTTAGGGTTAGATGAAGTCGGGTGGGAGGAGACACGTGTGGAGCATAAACACCAGCATAGACCAGTTAGGCCGAATAATCTGTTTCTGTGCTGTAAATTCTATGTCATTCTATGGCAGGGGCAATGTGATACAGGTGAAAAGATAATATGTTGAGTTTAATGTTGACTCTAAAAGTAAACAGGCATTTAGTACTGGTTTTGTTTCACCAGCGGAATTTAATGATATACTGTTACAATGGAATGTACTGGATAGTTTGACTAAATCAAATGCATCTATACATCAACATCTCAGCTGTTATATGGATTTACAATAGTGATAAGGATTTCAGTTGATACAAGTGCAACTATAAATTCAATTAGCATCTGTGGTTATTATGTACCTTTCTTCTGAGAAAGCAGGATGAAGGGTCAATGCAGGACACCACCAAGTTTGAGAGGAGTTTGCAGAAGAGAAAGCTGTCATCCAGGCTTGGATTTTAAAAGCCTAAAATTGTAAGAGGGAGGAAAGACAACTGTTTTGATATCCTAGGATAGAATGAGCTAGAATAAGTTGTGTGATTTGGCTTTACTTCAACATAATGGAGGAAGAGTATATATGGTATATTTGGAGCATAGAAAGAATAAGAGAGGGTGTTTCATAGGAGTACTTAACATAGTGATATTGATTAAAATAGAGAAAGATACCAAAGGTTGCGATGGGGAGAAATGTTGGAAGTAAGAGAGTTGTAACAAAAATAAAATATTTTTGTCTAATTTTAGCTGGATAGTGGTTGCTTTAATTCAGTCACAAACATAAGGAGTTAAAAAAACAGTTGCATTCTGTATCATGTCCCCAACTTAACTTGATATTATGTTGGAAAGATAACTAGTAGGTTTGGTCTCTGGGCAGATAGGTTGAAGAGGACCCAAGCTGTACAATTTAACACAAACAACTGTATGTTTTGTTCAATTATGTGTGAAGCTGGCAGTCCTTTCGAATTTAAATGACCTATATTCCAATCCACAAAGCCTCAGCAACAGTTCTGTGAGTATTTGTCTGTTCACATTCATAGAGATCATGACAGGTCAATTAGCTCCCGCAGTTAGTAAGAATATAAGAGAAAATAACTACATTTATATGGCAACTCTCCTCAATGGTTAGAAAAGCGGTTTGTCGAGATGTGCTCAGAGAGAGCTCTACTTATAGTAAGTCCTTGTCCTGAAATAAATCAGCATTGTGACCTTAATTATTACCTGAGAAAATCATCGTCAAGAAAGTGACAAAAGAGTGCCATATAAAAGAACATGAAATAAACTGTAGTATCACAAATGGAAAGTCATCCAGTTTAGGAGAGTTTGCTTTGTTCAGCTGTGCATGACTGTTGTTGTGTTAATGTCAAGGACATTAAAAATCAGCTCATATTACAGATCAAACTTTGAGTGAATTATTTCCACAACAGATTATTTATAGTTCTAAGGAGGAAATCTTCAATGCATGTTTCTAAATCTTTGTGACAGCTGTTAAAAACTGTCTTTCATATATATGGTAGATTCACTCAACAGAAGATTTAGCTTCAATCACATAATTAATGGAAAACTCAACATGACATTTAAATGGAAAATTGATTTGTTTACCAGCAAATAATTCTTTGCCAAGTGTTATAAGGTAGTTATCTGATCAGTGGTTCTGGACTATTTTGCAGATAATTATGTTCTACAAAAGCATTTCACAAGACAATGGTATGATTGCTGTGCAGTGAATCACTCCTGGAGCTTCTGTTGTCATTTTTTTAGAATGGGAATTTATTTTTCTCTGACACACCAAAATGCGTTTCTTTCCCACTCTAGTTTTCTCCTGTCCTATCCTGAAGTGGCTCATTTATGCTGGGGTACAGTTGCATGGGCACCAGCACCACCCACCCCGCCCTTCAATACTTCATTCAAGTGGCTTTACTTCATGTGTAAGCCTAGACACTGAAGCCTAGGTTTTCTGATCACCTTTATTTTAACACCAGTGTTGCCTAAATATATTTAATGGGCTCATGTTGACATTAATGATCAGAAAACATAGACCAGAGTGTCTTTGGACTAGATGAACATGAGGGGAGGGGAGGGGAGGCAAATCACACGTGTGTTCAATCCTCTCATCCGACATTCATTAATGTTCACTAACCAATAATTTCTGGTTTCTTGCCTTCTTAAATGACAATGTTTTAAACGAAAAAAATAGAATACTTTCAGTCATTTAGGAAGACAAGAAACCAGAAATTATTGATACAAATGTAAAACAATGTTTGAAATGAAAAAAAACATTGTTTTACATTTATATCAATCAACACCTGTTCATTTGCGGGCAGGAAATTGGACATGAATTTAGATTTGAGGTTAGGATCAGATCAGCCATGATCATATTGAATGGCGGAGCAGGCTCGAGGGGCTGATTGGCCTGCTCCTGCTCCTATTTCTTATGTTCTTATGTTCTTATTTCATTGTAAACCATTGCAATCAACAATAATTTGCACTTGTATAGTGAGCTGAACATAACAAAAATGCCCCAATGTGATTTAAAGAGAGGAATACATTTTTAAGAAGGAACAAACCTTGGGCCATAGTGGGAGAGTTAGGGGAGGTGACTGAAAGTTTGGTAGAAAAGATGAATTTTAAGAAGGTTTTTAGAAGTAGGGAGAAAAGTACAGAAGTAGAGGGGTTTGAGAGTAGCATCAGGGCAGCTGAATGTTTTGCTATCAATGGTGGATGCAAAGGTGGGAAGGGGGGGTGGGCGCGGTGTGTACCAAAGGCCAGAGTTGGAGGACTGAAGGATGTGGGAGCGGAAATAAGGCAGGCAGAGTTCCAAATATTGAGTGGGTGAGGTCATGGAGGCATTTGAAGACGAGGATGGGATCAAGGGGTGGGGAATTGAGGTTGATCAGGAATGTGGTGGCAAGCCTCACCGCCCAATGTTACTGCCTTTTTTTCTGCTGTCCCATCTGAGTATGGGCATGACAGTAGAGGAAAATCAAGGCCATAGAGTTTCAAGGTGATACAAGCATGGATAAGGGTTTTGGCAGTGGTGATGGTAAGTTTGGCGGAGAGCTGGGTGATGTAGATGGGAAAGTAAACGGTTTTGGTGATGAATAAGGATTTTCTACTGCCTGCCATTGATGTGATTGATAGACACACCACCCTGTCTCTATTATGTGTCACTAACGACAATATGTTATCTCTTGTACTTTGTATTACATGACTGCTAAGTGTTAATAAATTTATGTTTGAATCATGTACTAAGGTACTGGTGCCCACAAACCTCCACAAGTGCTTGCCACCATTACTTCTGAAGCCTCTAGTAAAACAGTTGATTACCGACTGTGTTTAAAAACAGTTGTTGTGAGGTCTGGGATCTTGTTAGAAAACTGACGGAATCATTTGTGACAACATTTAATGAATAACCCTTACCTTGTTACAGAACTTGGTCTCTCATCGCTAGGACAGGATTTTAACAGGGAAAAACGGATGGGTTGGGGGCGGGGGGGGGGGCATTGAAAATCGCAACAATTTCAGACATGCCCCCAACTCGTCTCCAACCCGCCCATTTCTGGTTTTCACGGAGCGGGACGAGGGCGGGTGACCAACCCGCTCCCAGGAGGCAGATTGGTCACTAAAACCTTTCAAGGAGGCTGCGGGCCTCCATTTTGAAAGGTTTTGCGATTTCAACCCTTAGGAGCCGGGATTCCCCGGCCTCCTCCTTCACGCCGCGTGAGAAGAGGTGAGAAGGCCCGAAACTGCAGGTAGGTGCCTTTCTGGCACAGTTTGTGGGCCTGAAGGAGCAGGCGTGCCTTCTCCAGTCCCAACAAGCCTACCTGCAGCGATACCCCCCCCCTCAACGATCACCACCGCGCCCCCTCCCCAAACGATCGTGCCCCCTCAACGATCGCAGACCCCCCTCAATAATTGCGAAACCCCGCCCCAACAATCGCGGAACCCCCCTCAATGATCGCAAAACCCCCCTCAACGATCACGGAACCCCCTCAACGATTGCGGAGCCCCCCCAACGATCACAGACCCCCCACCAACGATCGTGTACCCCTGCGATGACCCCCGATTCTGCCCCCCCCTCAGTGACTGACTCCCCCAGTGACTGACACCCAGTTGCCCTCCCCAGGGCCCCCGATCCCTTCCCCCCCACCGATGACTGACCCTTCCTCCCCATCCATGACTGACCTCCGATGACTGACCTCCCTCCCCCCCCACCACCGATGACTGCCCGCCCGCCCCAGTGACTGACCCCCCCCCAGGCCCCCGGTGCCCCCGTGCCCACCCATGATCCCCCATGGCCCCCACCCCATCCATACAATCTAAGACTTAGCTGAACACTTACCTTTTCACGTCCTCTTCCTTGCTCTGCTCCCGTCCGACTGAGACCAGCCTATCAATCAAGCTGGCCTGTCGGACAGGAAACAGACAAAAAAAAACGTCCTTACGTCAAAATCGTAAGGATGTCCGGGAAACCCGTACTTCCAGGTTTCCCATCCCCGATTTGACATCCCCCCCCCCGCCCCCTTCCTGGCTCCGAGCCAAAATCCTAGCCCTAGTCTTTCACCGTTTCTAAGCCAATATATCAAAATTAGGCATTCATGCTGCTATGTCTCAATAAGTGCTGTCAAGCTGAGGACCTCTCTATTCCTTAGATAATAAACCCAGCCACGTGTCAAAAGGTTCAGCTCATACTCCTCTAATTCCCAATGATTTTCTCAGCAACTATTAATAACCTTTCTCAAAATGTCTTTAGGCACCAATTTTTGTCAGTTGTCACAATTGTACTTTCAGATAGTTTCCACTTGTTTTTGATGGGTAATCACACAAGTCTTTTCAGAAGATAAATTAGTTGGCTGACATGGACTACTTCCCTGGTTCTGGTTGTATAACTAAAGCATCATTACATTTTTATTTGATGGTGTTCTTATGGAAGCACAGCTCTGCTTAATATGAATCAGAATCAGAAATAATTGCCTTGTTAGAAATCTTTCAAAAATCTCTCCTATCCCAACTTCTTATTACTCAATAAAACATGCCAGCACACTTATAGCATGATTTGATATCACTTATTCCAAAGCCTTTGTTTTCCTGCTCTCTTGTTCCACAAACTTCCACAAGAAAACCTTTCCTGAATCCCCCTAAAAATCGTTTAAAAGCACTTAGCACATATTAGTTAAAGGACATCAGCATCCTCGTAAAGTGGCTTCCTGCCATTGTAAATAGAGGTGCACACTGATGAGGTGACATATTCCAAATGTTTAGAATTGATTTAAAAATTAGCTGAGAAGTATAATCAAAAATTGAATGTTTAAATACATTAGTGAGCTTAAAAAACAGGAACATTTTAAAGTATCATCCCAGCAATGACAGAAGTGAATAGAGCAGAGGAGTTTCTGCCTTGACAGCATGAGTGTAGGGGTCACTGCTACAGGAGGAGCAGGAGAAAGTGGTGCAAGACTGCAGAGCACATAAGTGTGGTATATAAGTAGGCTTAGCTTGGCAGTGAGTCAGTGACTGGTACTAAAAGACCTGCAAGGATAATCAACCATACGTACTGGACTAACAGTGGCAGTAAAAGTCACCATTGCCCTCAACTTTTATACCACAAGATCCTTCCAAGCACCCACAGTTTTGCCATACACCCAGCTATATGTACTACCCAGAAGCAAGCATTAGCAAGAGAGTTGACTGAAGGTTTCCAAATTGCTGCCACTCATGCGCCAACTATTAATCCTATGAAATACCTAAATAAGGTATTAGCTTAAAATAAGCTAAAAAAATTCTTATCAACATGAAAATGATATGCAACCCCTACTTCAAAATAATTCACCTCAATGTAAGGTTCCTAGGTGGGGGGTGGGAGGTCCACTTGATACTTTCATTCAGAGGCAACCAAACATGACATATCTCTTTGCAGACAAAGAATGAATGAATGGCTGGCTCCTCTTTAATATGGGCTACATGGTGTAACCATGGCTGGTGACACAGTTGCACAATCCCTACACTTGAGTAGAGAACAAGTACGACAAGGCATATGTGTGAGCCAGAGCCCTCATGAACATAAATTTGGGCTATTAAAGCAATGCTTTAAATGTTTGGACCACCTGGAGGAGAGGCTTACAATATACTCCAGAGAAGCTCTGAAAAATTATAGTGGTATGCTGCACAATACTGCCATCACCAGGACCTTCCCTGTGGACTAGAATGAGGACCAATTGCAAACAATAGATCAGGCAGATGGTGGTATGCAGCAATCAACCAGCCACTGCAGGCAGCGAGACAGGTGTATAAGGCAATCATTGCCCAATTCTTCCAGTGAGCTTGCAATGAGCACAATTATTTTCCATTGGAGGTATTTACAACGATGGAGCAGATATTTTCTGTTTTTGTTGACAGAGAACTGCCCATGTTCAATTATGCTTACTTTTAGCCAACTGATGCTTTGTTTTCTACACAATAAAAGAATGACAAACTGCAACATATGTTAAAAGGGAATTAATTTGTTGACTTGTGTAATGCTAGTGGTGTTGCAGTCTAATGTGTTTGCCTCTTGTGTGCCATGAACTTCTCTGCACCGGTTGTGTATGTAGTCTCCTAGTAAGGAGTAGCATTGGTAGGTGGGTATCCAGCTAACTAGTGAGCTGCAGGGGATAGAGAAGGTCTGCTACCTATATGTGCAACTAACCCTGGTAACACCTGTATCAATGCCAGAGATTTCCCTTGCTGGACTCACTCTGGGCTCATTGCTTTCAGAGACAGAATCAGTTGTGCAAGGCTATGTGATCACACGGAACTGCTGCTGTTATAAGTGCCAACCAGTTGCTCCTCAGCTACTCCATGCATGCCAGTGGCAGGGAGCATCTTCTCATGATACACACTGAACAGTATGAGCATAGAACAATGGGCATCCATGACATCTTAAAATAATTTGCTTATGGTTGCCTATATCTAAAACAGTTGAGCCAGCCATGAATGCGTCTTGGGAGTTTGGACTCCAAAGGGACTATAGCAGCATTCAAGGAATATACTTATAACCTGTATAACTGAGGTCTCCTATACAACTGATGTGCATTTGTTCAATAGTGCAGGCAACTGCTGTCCCATGAGTAAAGATATCTGAATGTTAGACTTCCCCACATAACACAGACCACTTCCCACTGTTGTGTGCAAAGAGGAAAGTGATTCCTCGTTACAAGCTTGATGCCATACCAGCTTTTGTGTGAAAGTAGCTCCATTAAGGTCTGTATGCCCATGCAATTCAGAAAGGGAACACAGCATCACTTCTGCCATTTATTATTTAGCCCCTTATCAACCACCACCTCTGATACCCCTTCTTAATCAGTACTCAGTGATGCACTCTCTGCTTCCACCTCAATATCAGTATCAAAAGCTCCTGCAACACTTGCAGCTGTGCTGCTGTCTGTTTCAAGTATGAGTAGCATTCTTCAGGTTCAACTTGAGAGTCAGCCTAAGTCTCTGCAGACCCCATAACTTCCAAGCTCTCCCTCCCGAACATCTCAATCGCTTGCTCATACATACTGAGCTGGGGTAAGTGTCTGGGGGTCCACCACTTGTTCCATGCTACCACCTCCAGTTAACTGCAAGGTCAATCTTTGAACATAATAGCAGTGGGGATTGAGACTGGGTGATCTCGTCCATGAAAATCCCTTCTGGCAGCACATTTTCTTTCCCATCATTGCATTTATAATTTAATTTGCATAACCCTACAATTTTCACTTCTATTGCTTTACTTGCTACAGCTTTGCTAATATTTCTCAGTGTCACTACAATGTTTTTGCATACATCTGCAACAGCTACTATTGCCTTAAGTGCCCAGCAGTTCTGTGGGAAGATATTTTGATCAGAAGACACAGCCCCATCAATAAGCATGGCAGGAAGCAACAGCAAGAGTTAACAATGGTGTGTATGACTGAGATCTTGGTAGCAGGTCCAGAAGAAGCTGCACTACTTAAATAAGAGCATAAAAGCAAGCCATGAATATTACTGTGAAGCACCCCTATGCTCGTTGACTTACATTGCCTCCTGGTCCAGCAACGCCTTGAATTTAACATAGTCATCCTTGTGTTCAAGTCCCTCACTGGCCTTGCTCCTCTCTATATCTGTAACCTCCTTCAGCTCTACAATCCCCCAAGAATTCTGCATTCCTTCCACTTTGGCCTCTTGTGCATCCTTGATCTCCTTTGCCCCACCATTGGCAGTTATTCCTTCATCTGTCTTGGCCCTGGGCTCTGGAATTCCTTCCCTAAACCTCTCTGCCTCTCTCTCCTCCTTTAAGACACTCCTTAAAATCTATCTCTTTGACCAAGCTTTTGATCAGCTTTCCTAATATCTCTTTATGTGGCTTGATGTCAAATTTTGTCTGATAATGCTCCTGTGAAGCGCCTTGGGATGTTTTACATTAAAGGCGCTATATATAAATGCAAGTAGTTGTTGTTGAAGCAGCACAGAATATACATGGACACAATTACAATGGTTAACAATGCATCCAGACCTGTTCTGTAAAACAGGCTTTCGTTAATTGCAGTGGTGCCCAAAAATTGTACATTCCACAACTTCATTAAAGGACCTTTCAGCATTTATACTAGCTGGCTGGCAGCTTTGCTTGGACACATGTTAAAGAAAAATGATTACAGGTTAATTGGCTGTTGTTTTTTGTTCCTATTTTTCTTCCATCTAATGAAATTGCATTCGCAGGAACGACAAGTTTCTGAGCTACACGTTCTCACGGTTTTGTTAGTGGGTGTTAAATTTAAATTAAAAACAAGCTTTTCTCTTTTTTTGAACGGGGGACAAAGGGTCAATTGTTATCTGACAATGTGACGGTTACACTGAAGAATCATCGAATTTCGTAGATGAATTCTGTTCTATACATTATTAAACTGTTACCGTGGGTAATTTCTTGCTTTATGCAGGAGATGGCACTATGGTTAATACAATCAACACCCTATTATTCCCACTCAGCTCTTAATATTACGCAATGAATGGAGCGAAACGCCTCTTAGCACTTTTATATTTCCCCATGTGTAAGACATAAGGTTTTGGATTACGTGCTTTCAACATTAATGCATTTTTTCCAACTGTTAGAGACTTGGCGTTATTTCACAATGATTGACTGACCTGACTTTTAGCAACTACAAGGAGGGCTCGTCTGAATTCAGATAGTTAGGTTTATAAAAGGAAGGATTTCAAACTTTTTTTTGGCAAGGAAAGTAGGTGGTGGTGTGCCCTTGTGATAAACTATTTCAGCTCGATCAGTTGATAACAGGCAATGCTCGAGAGAAAGGAGACAACAGCCTCAACCTGATAATTCGGTGGAGGAATGTAAACGACCCTTACTACCGAAGCCACTAAAGATCACCTGTCGGGAGTTTTAAAGCTCTAAAAGCAAAATAATATCAGTCAACGAGTTAGCCGACCACCAACTTGACTAATGTCCTATGTAAGTTCTCAAAATGCTGAGGAAGAGTTTGAGGATTTAGAAGAACTCGGTATCGGAGATGGGCAGTGACTGGATAAGCCAGAGTGTTGCCGGACTCTGAAATCCACCTGGTGGCTGCAGGATGAGGGGACGGTCCCTGTTGAGTGCTCTGGGAGTGATGTGCTGCTGCATTGCTCTGAATCCACAGGTAAGGATCGGGACCCGCTCCTCTTATGTATGGGGTGATCTGGGGCAGGAAGCAGGCAGGACCATCGCCACCCCATAAAAAGCATCTCAGCTCAGATTTATTCTCTAGTGCTAACCGTGATATACAGCCATCTCACGGTGGGAAGTTGTGATGATAATGGATACTTGGTATTAAGAAACGATCCAAACACTAACCGTAAGGTTAATCATTAACATTGCATTTAACATTGTACTTTAGATTGGCCGAATTGTTCTTTATTCTGATCTTTAACCTGCCGATGTGAAGTATGTTTCCGAATAGTTTTTTTGCCTGTTACATTGCTTCTGTGCAGTGGTTTAATACAAATGATAGCAACATATTTTGATATATGTCGATAGCAACATATAGCACAATTAGCTGACAGAAAATGTTTATGTTTGTGGAAAGCTGAGTTTATTGCTTACAAATGAGCTGTTACTGTTCCTTCTGCGCCCCTCAGAGTCTCACTGACGGTTTATATAAGATCGGACGAGGCCGCTTCTTTTCCTAGTTTAATGGTGATTATTGACACACCTGTAGTGGAATTATAGCCGTAAGAATTTCTTACTCCCCTCTCCCTCCCTCCCCCAAAAAAAATTGATCTAATTACATAAATGTTAAAGTAGGAACTTGCGTTCCTTAAGTAAACATTTAAATAATTGTTTTCTGCTGGTTTTTCCCTGCAAAAATATTCAGTTTCTGTATTATCGTGCCTTTTTATAAACTTAAGGCTAAAAATGGCGAAACTACTACGGGCGGGGGGGAATCTTCATGCAAAGACTGATCAACACTCTGGGTAAGATAGTGGAGGCAAAACCCTTTCTTGATTCATTCAGGATCCAGTTAAATGATGTTATGAGGGTTTACGTTTTTCTTTAATTTTGGGTGGTTGACTTAAGGTGGACTGTATGCTCTCATCTGTGTTCATCCTGTAGAAGTATCTGTGGCCAGGTATAAGGACACTCAATAAATTCAATAAGATTTGGTTATGGGGAGGGGAGGTTGACTTGACGAGTTATGAATAACATTTGCACATTGTATGGAAGTTATCAGAAGTTTTTATATCATTAAAAGACAAGTGGTGTGGCACGTGAGCAAATGTTTCTTGGTTGTTAGATATTCCTTTCAGGGACTTGCAGAACCTGTTTTTTTCTCCTGAGACTGTAGCATTTCTGAGGCTAGCTGTTCTTGTCTGACATGGAGTAGCAGTTTCATTAGGGGCTCATCAATAAAATATTGGCAGCAGGTTTCAGGGGAGAGAGCACTGAAGCCAAAGGAGACATAAACTCCTCTCATAATCTGGTTTTATCACTGTCGATTTTTCGTTAAATAAAGAGACAACAACAATTAAACTCAAGGTACAAATATGAATTCAAGTAACCACTCAGTTCCTCAAAGGGGCACTGACCAGGATGCAAGAGCTGTCCAAAAGATTTATTTCCATTAGATTTTCTTCTGAATTGCTGAATAGGGTCTCTTCTAGTTAAAACGTTGGCTTGACTCAAATCAATGGCATCCTTGCCTCTGAATCAGAAGCTTGTGGGTTTTATGCCCTCCTCCAAAATGTAAGCATGATGTAGGCTGACACTTGAGTGCAGTGCTGATCTTATTGGGGGTTCAGATAAATATTAAAGATCCCCTAACACCATTCAAAGAACAGAGGTGGGGGGTTCCTCCTGTCCTGGCCAACATTTCTCTCTCAACCAATACCACCAAAATCAGATTAACTTGTCATTCATCTCATTGCTATACACATATTGGCTGCTGTGTTTACTTATATGAGAACCGAGTAACTGCACCTCAATTAATTCAGTGTACGTGAAGTGCTTTGAGATGGAATAAGTTACATAAATGCAGTTCTTCCTTTTGTTTCTGCCTATGGAAGTGATGCAGCTGGTGGAAGAGATGTGGGGTGAAGTAGAAGAGAAGGGACGGCACCAGTGACTTCCAGCCCAGAAGCCATCCCAGTTCTTCTGGTTTGCATCATCTCAGGGCATGGGCTAAAAGAGGGTGCCTCTTGCTAATTTGCGAGGAAGAATTGCTGGTGATGTTTAAGCCTTCATTTGTGGCCTCAAGAAGGATCAGACTTGACCATATAAACATCTTGCTCCCATCACCATCAAAACAGCACTAACCTCTCCCCCCTTCCAAAATACAGAGTCACAAGCAACACAAATCCAGCAAAATGTTGGCCCTCTTTGACGAGTAGCTAGATTCCTTCAAGTTACCATTCTGGAAGAAGGACATGGAGGTGTCATAAGTTGGGTTGCAATAATTGGATAAGACAACATTTGTTAATGTAATTGTCACCATTTCTAAGTTTTTTTTATAGAGGTCGTTAGAGAATTGTGTACTTTGGAGAGGGTGGGTCTCTTAAAAGCACAGAATTAGCACCACGAGGATGGAAGGCAAGAAATTGAAATTTTTATTTGGGGATAGACAAGAGCCATAAAGGCTGTAGTGACATTACACCATGATGACATTAGGTGCAAGGGACAGAATGGTACTTTTTGACGTGATTTACCTCACAGTATTTTGTATTTAGAAACAACCATGAAAGAATTGCCAAATATCTCCTTTAATAACTATTAAGTGAAAGATTATTTGGCATGGTGTGAGCTGATGAGATAACTGAATCATTGTGACTTTGCAATGCTGTGCACTGATTACAGAATAGGGGTGGATCAGAGTTAATCCATAATTTGTGGCCAGTGAAATTATTCTGAGATCTTGAAAATAGTTTTAGTGAACTTAGATGCAACTGGATTTGTCCCCAATAATCTGCTCCAGAAAACAACATAAAACATGACATAAGACACTGTTCAGAAGTCAGGTTTGTATCTTGCAGATAGAAACAAATATCAAAATACAGCCTAGTCCCTATACTGATAGACATAACTCAGGGAAAGGATCCAGCTTTCATCCTCATCTTGCCACATTAAGTTTCATAACTAAGTCTGCAAAAGACAGTTTCTTGATCATGTAGTTGCAGAGATCCAAGTGAGTGGTGGAGTGGGTGTGTGGAATCTGTCTCAGACTTTGGCGCTACATTACACCCACCATGCACATGTGTTTTAGGAATACTTCTGGAAATAAATTGCTATAAGTTTTCCAAAACAAATGAAACTGCTGCAACATTGTGCATTTCCAAAGTTATTATTTCTCCAACAGACATTTTCATTGAAAATGGAATTCACAGCAGTGTACATTTGTATCACATAAAAATACCAGTATCCTGTTTTAAAGCAACAATCCCTAAATGAGAGCGCGCTTGGAAAATCTCTGTCTGTTTGCTCACAAGCACAATGGCAGGGAATTTCCTTCGAGCTGCTCCTGTGCCACACCGTAACTTTGCCAGAAGTGTGTCGAAGCAGCTGTGAGGAAATTCACCCCCAATGTGATGTATATTACATTGTGTGTGAGTGTATCATGGTGAAAATAAAACAGTCTTTCTGGCCCTTAAATGAGAAAAAGTCTGCTGAGCTCTTTTTTCTTTTAAATTAAGATAGTGCCACTTTAAAGGAGAGAATGAATTAAACTGTATCACTGTAACTGTCCAAACAAGCATGGACAGGTGGATAATGAGACCCAGAACTTGTACTATATACGGCGCCTGATCATGTCCTCAGGATGTCCCAAAGCACTTCACATTTAATAAATTACTTTGGAAGTGCAGTTACTGTTATGTAAGGAAATGTGGCAGCCAAATTGTGTGGAGCTAAATCCCACAAACTGCAAATTAATTTATAAATAGCAAAGAAAACCTGCAGATGCTGGACATCTGAGGCAAAACCAGAAAATGCTGGAAACACTCAGCAGGTCAATCAGCATCTGTGGAGAGAACGGAAGGGTTAACATTTCCGGTGCAAGGCCTTCATCAGAACTGCTGTTGTTTCTTGCTTTTTGTTTATATTGTTGAAATTAATTTACAGGTGAAAGTGTTGATTTATCATGCTGGATATAGAATTTCCTGGAAATTATTTGTCAGTGAGCTTGCAGTTCTGACAGGTTGAAATAATTAATCCTTCAGTGTGAATATGAACATGAAGAGCTGCCACAGAGAACACTGACAGTTCACCAGCAAAAAAAAAGAATAATTAAACCACTGAGTAACATTTATAGTACTCCCTGTTTATTATAAAATGTGACAAGATATCCTGGAGTGGTTTTCAGGTAGTAATTTAATTTTTATCAAGGTTACAAGAATTCCCTTGTAAGTACTCTCAGGTATTTATTCTCTCTGTAGTCCCTTTAACTAACCTATAATCAACATTCACAATAACTGAAATCGAGAATATACTGGTGGAATACAAAGCTTCACATTTAGCAGATTTTATACCTATTGGCCTATGATTCACTGCGACAAAATTGTGTTGTGCAAATATTTGAGATATTTACGTATTGGCATAGAGTATGTTGCTGAAAATAAGAAAGAAGAGCCCATAGTGGAATTAGGATATTTGTGACTAACAGAAGTAAATAAATCCAAACCATCTTCTGGAATATGTTGGGGTTGTGCAAAAAAAAAAGATTTTGTGCAAGAGCTCACAGACTTCATTTGGGTGCTACATGCTGAGACCATTCTTGTGCAACATTTGTTTTTCTGGAATTAACACACTTGTGAAAAATCACTGTAGAAAACAAAGTTTGTACCTTGCTGAATCCTGTCCAGTTCTAACTCTATTTTCATTTGATTTGCATTTTTTACCTCTGCATTTTCATATTTTTCCCTGTCCACGTGTATTGATTGTTTAAAAAATAAACACCAATGTCATAAAAGACGACTTTGAGACTTGGGCAAAGCTTTTCTTTTTTAAATATGTAACTGGTTCAGCATTATTTGCACATCTCATTGATTGCAGTAAATATCCTACACAGGTTTATTTTCCTCACCTTCCTGTTAGCAGTTCAGTAAATCGTTGCTCTGGTGATACAGGGGAGATAAAGGATCTATGTTTTTGCAGTTCTACTAATCTACTAGTACCAACCTTTTGGAGCAGGGTTCGATGCATGTGCCCCAACCACTGAGTGCGTTGCTTATGATTACTCAAAATTGCAAGCTCCATATACCAGATGTGATTCCCCTACCCTCACCATATACAAAAATCCAAACGTTCATACATATAAAATGAGACCTCCATGCAGAAAAATGTAAGCCCCCATACACGAAAAATCCAAGCACTCTTCTCTAGAGAGGTGACCTGATAGAGGTCTTTAAAATTATGAAGGGGTTGGACAGGGTAGATGTAGAGATGATGTTTCCATTTGTGGGGAGTCCAAAACTAGGAGCCAATAAGGGATTCAGGAGAAACCTCTGAAGGGAAGCTCGTGCTTGATCAACCTTATTGAATTCTTTGAAGAAGTAACAGAAAGGGTAGACAAGATAATGTGGTAGATGCAATATATTTGGATTTTCAATAGGCCTTTGAAAAGGTACTGCATAGTAGACTCATGACTAAGGTCAGAACATGAGGAGTCAGGGGACAAGCAGCAGAATGGATAGCAAGCTGGCTATAAAATGGAAAACAGAGAGTAGGGGTTAAAGGTAGTTACAATAGGTGGGAAGTGGTGTTCGACAGGGATCGGTGCTGGGACCACTGTTGTTCACCATTTATGTAAACAATTTGGATTCGGGAATCAGAAGTACAATTTCAAAATTTGTGGACGACACCAAATGGGGGTGGGGGTAAAGTTAATACCAAGGAGGACTGCGACCAAATACTGGAGGATATTAATAAACTTGCAGAATGGGTGTGTAATTGGCAAATTAATTTCAATATAGATAAGTGTGAGGTGTTACATTTTAGTAGGAAGAATAAGGGGGCCACATACTGTTTGGATAATAAGAGTCTAAATGGGGTTGAGGAGCAGAGGGATTTGGGGGTACAGATACACAAAAGTAGTGACGCAGGTTAATAAGGCCATTTTAAAAAAAGCAAACCCAGCACTGGGGTTCATTTCTAGAAGGATAGAATTGTAAAGCAGAGAAGTTATGTTAAACATGTGTAGAACCTTGGTTAGACCACACTTTGAGTACTGTGAACAGTTCTGGTCTCCATATTGTAAAAAGGATAGAGAGGCACTGGATCAGGTGCAAAAAGATTTACTGGGATGATACCGAAACTGAGAGGTTATACCTATCAGGAAAGATTGAGCAGATTGGGGCTCTTTTCTCTAGAAAAGAGAAGACTGAGGGGTGCCCTTATAGGGGCCTTTAAGATTATGAAAGGGTTTGATAGGGTAGATGTGGAGAAGATGTTTCCACTTGCAGGGGAAACCAAAACTAGGGGCCAGAAATATAAGACAGTCACTAATTAAACCAATAGGGAATTCAGGAGAAACTTCTTTATCCAGAGACCACATGAAGTAGTTGAGGGATTGAAGGAGAAGCTAGATAATCACATGAGGGAGAAAGGACTAGAAGGTTATGCTGATAGGATGGGGAGGCTTGTGTGGAGCATAAACACCGGCATAGACTAGTTAGGCCAAATGGCCTATTTCTGTGCAGTAATTTATATATAATTCTATGTAAAACACAAAAAAAAAAACCTCCTCTGCAAAGATGGTCTGGCTGCCTGAACCTCACTTACCTTTTAGCTCTTCACTTCCTGGCCTGGTGTCCTCTGCTCCACTGTCCTCCCCCTAGCCCCTACGCTGTGATCTCCATCACCGCTGCTCAGTTTGCCTCTGCTACCTTTCTCTCTGCCGTCGCTGCCTCTGTATACACACTGCTGCTTGAAGTTTGAACACCTGGAAGTTTTGGTCACTGTTCTTTAAAATCCCTGGGTCTGGAGATCTGCATCCTCGCTGATGTAAATCTACCAGTCAGGAAGCAGCCTCTCCCAATCCTCCAGACCCAGGAAGTTTAAAGAGCCGAGGCCAAAGCTTCCCTTCAATTGATGACATTTTATTTGTTTGTCACTGTGGCTTGATGTGCACTTTATTGAAATGTGAATGTAACTGGCTATCTCACACCGCTCAGTTGCCAGCAGAATAGAATTTCCCTGTTCTTTCCATCTTATGGTTTCAAATGACTGTGTTAGCAACATGTTGCGCATGAACAACATATTTCAACACTGGTTCTAATGCATAATAAAGGATGTCTCTTGCGCAATAAGGTGAACTCTACCAATTATGATATGGAGCTCCCATTTCAACTATTTCATCTCAAGTGAAAATGGGAGACCCCTGAGGGTGTTCCTACACATCATCCTTGGCTATTGGCACTGCACTAGGCGGAAACTGTTTATCCCTCCATAAACCCCTTCGCCTCTCCACTTCTGTGTCCTCCCCTCTTTTTGACCAGGCTTTCAGTCACCCTTCCTAATCTCTCCCCATTGCTCGGCATCCATTTCCCAGTCTCTTTAACATTTGCGAGGCGCCTTGGGACATTTTCTTTAACGTTGAAGTTGCTATCTAAATACAAGCTATTGTCAGAAGGTGCATGAGTTGAAAAGTTGCAGAAAGGGAGAAAATAATAAAAGTGAAGTGAAACAAATGGCACATTTTGAAGTTATGATGGGAGTTTTGTGAAATTCTTCACAAGGTCAATCATTATTTAGATGAAAAAACTTCATTGAGAAGTAAATTAATTAATTTTTACTGCTTAATAAATAATTATTTAATTGTGATGCTCCACAGTGATTCCATTCCAAAAAGGCAGGCCTGTCACACAGCCCTCCTAGAATTGTCTTTCCCCCACCCCCAAAACAATGAGCTATGTTTGAAGTTTTATTGAGATTATTGTGACCATTTTTAGCAGTAAGGATGCAATTCTAATGCCTTAATCTAGACAGATTACCTCCATTAATTAAAGCAATATATTTGAATAGAGTTTTTTGGTAGAAGTAGTTCTCAAGTGCTGCCTAATGGAGTCAGCAACAATAGGAAATTGTACAGCCATCTCACACCAACACAGGTGATTTTGCAGTTATTCAATATACTTCCCCTGTATATCTCTTTGGTCTTGGTCCTAATAGGTTAAAAGGAACGTTTAAAGGCTTCCTGTGAGGGGTCAGCGAGTCATACAGACCAGCAAGATCCCAAGTTTGATCCTTAATCTGTGCTGAGTTAGGTGATCTTGGCTGTAGCGGTGGATGGATGCTACAATTGGCCTCAACAGCCCTGGGTTAAGGCGGCTAAAATTCAGTCAGGTTTTTTTTGCTCTTGAACGCTATCCACGACCCTGCTGGAAGCGCACAAGGGTGAGCATTGAGTGGGGGACAGGATTGACCTTGGCTGTGATGTTGCCTGTGCTCAAGTAGCCTGCCAACACTCACACATGAATAATGGTCACTAAGGTGAGGTATTGGAGGACCTCTGGCAACTATGGCACCATACCTAAGCAAGAAGTCAATGGCTTCAGCAGAGATTGGGAGGGGAGAAATTGGGCAAGAGAAAGGAAAGTACTTAGGGAAAAAAAAGGAGGGTTTTGTTTCCTTATTTAATCGAGAAGAGATTAACTGTGTTGAGATCGTCATCTTGTCTGGGCCTTTAGGGATGCAGTCAAGGTGCCTCCTACAGTTTTAGGAGGAAAGAAAAGATAGTCAGAACGTGATTCCAACCTATGGCATCCTTGTGTACTAGTAGCAGCCAATCCAACAGTGGCATAAGCTGAGCCCTGTAGGTCTACTACCTGCCTACACAAGAAAAAAATGGAATTGAACTGATCGTTAAGAAAAGTGTGGTGTCTCAAAGAGCTAACGAAATAAAAACTTTGTATATTACAGCCTGTCTGGTTGAATAATTTGCATTTCTCTGACTAATTTCTTACTCATCAGGGGAGATGTATACCAACAGTTTGGCAGGACAGATGGCACTGCTGTCTTCACACTAATGAGAAATCTTGTTCAACTCTTGAAAAAGATCTTTCCATTTTTATCCTACAAAAAATCTATGCAGTAGCTGAACATTGATTTCGATAAGTATTTAAGATTTGTTATCTTCCAGTAACAGGAACCCAAACCTCACACACAACTCAGCATTCTACTTTGGTCCGAGAGGTCAGAATTTATTCAAATCTTCATTCCCAGAAACAGGATTTTCAAGATAGCAGGAAAGAGCTGTTCAGAATGTACTGATGTGACGGGGTAATACGCAAATGATGGGAAGTTGTTTGATACAGTTTAGCAAAAACATATCTGACTGCCTTTAAGCACATACTTGTAAAAAAATACTTATATACAACCAATTCTTGCAGTTTTGTATAAAGTCTCAATTACGTTCCCATTCATTCTCAGTATCATTTTATTCTCACTTAGATTCCCATGTTACACAAATTATTTCTTTAAAATTTTGTGTTCTTTCCAGATTAATGCTGATGATGTTATTACCAAAGAAGAGCAGATATACCTCCTTATTGGGGAAAAAGCAAACTGTGACCTACATATATTGAATCAAACTGAAGAAGGTAGGACTTTACTACAGTGTTTAATTTGTTTCTCCATCAAAGAGGTCTGTCAGTTCTGAGTTTAGATTTTATTTTTTTCAATTAGAAATCTGAGGTAAGGGCCAAGGCCCACAGTGCATGACACATCAAGGCTGAAAATAGTGAGAGAGGACACAAAATAAATCAAGAAATTAATAGTTACATCATCCCAATCTTTGTAGAATGTTGTAGGAAGAGAGTTTGAGAAAGGGAAAGACCTCCAGTTTTGAGGTCCTGGAAAAGAATGAGTTAGAGTATGAAACAGTGTGATAACTCTTGATTTCAACATAGATGCAGACAGGAGGAAGAGTGTTTGAGATGGTATACTGGATTTTAATGGTGTATTTACAGTACAACTGTAGCGTCAGTGCCAAGTGGCTTTGCTTTGCACTGACACTGAAGCTATACTGTATATTCAGCCGAAACCTGGTGTCAAGGCCCAACTGGTCACTGGAATGAAACATATGTATAATATGTATACTCCCTGGAGGAAGGAGTTTCACTGTAATTCAGGAGAAACTTCTTTACTCAGAGAATGGTGAGAATGTGGAACTTGCTACCACATGGAGTTGTTGAGACGAATAGCATAGATATATTTAAGGGGAAGCTGGATAAGCACATAAGGGAGAAAGGAATAGAAGGATATGTTGATAGGGTGAGATGCAGTAAGGTGAGAGGTGGCTAGGGTGGAGCATAAACATTGGCATGGACTAGTTGGGATGAATGGCCTGTTTCAGTGCTGTAAATTCTATGTAATTATATGTAATTCACTTTGGAGTCAGTTCAGGTCTTCACAGCCAGTTTGCATTGCACAAGTTTATTGTTTATGTGAAGCCAAAACTCCTTTGCACTGCCACTAAACCTGTGGTGTGAATGCACTACAAGAGCAACAGAAAGGGAAGTTCAAGGAGCAATGACCATAGTGATATTGTTGAAATAGAGAAAGGCAAGAGGGGGTGGGCGGGGAATGATGTTGGAGTATTGAGTTAAGGGAGTTGATAATCAGATGATTGTAGGGTAGTATAAAATATAATAGGTTTAACAGCTTGGTAGAGGTAAAGGGTATCATGGGATGGTTAGCATAGAGGGCTACAGAAAAACAGACATGCATTGGTGTGAAATGACAAAAAATAGCTTAACAATACCGAAGTGAGTACTAATATCTGTATATTATGAATTTATTCTGTGTGATACATGGTTTAGATTAGAGCATTAGGATTCTGCAGGCCAAAGCTAAGCAAGCAGAATGTATCTGTGTAAAGAATTATAGCCTAGTTTGGAGACTTATCTGGGTTAGCTTGCTATTATCCTGGAAAGAGTGTGAATGTTTATAACCGTACAAAATTATCTTATCTTTATGGGACTATCCGCATTCCAGCTGGAATGCCACTTCCAACCCACCCATTTCCGGTTTTCACCAGGGTGGGATGAGGGGCAGGCGACCAGCCTGCTCCCAGGAGGCGGGTTGGTCACTAAAACCTTTCGAGGAGGCTGTTGGCCTCCATTTTGAAAGGTTTTGCGATTTCAACCTCTGGGGGCTGGGATTCCCAGGCCTTCTCCTTCACGCCATGTGAGAGGAGGTGAGAAGGCTCAAAACTGCAGGTAAATGCCTTTCTGGCACAGCCTGTGGGCCCGGAGGAGCAGGAGTCCTTCCCCCAGGCCCAACAAGCCTACCTGCAGCAAACCCCCTCCCCCCCTCCCCCTCCCCCTCCCCGCAAATGATCACAGACACCCTCCCAAATGATCGCAGACTCCCACGATGACCGCCCCCCCCCCCACCCCGTGACTGACACCCGATCGGCTCCCCCATGACCCCCTCCATGACTGACTCCCGAGTGACTGACCTCTGATGACTGACCTCCCCCAACACCCACCCCCCCACCGATGACTGACACCCCAATGACTGACCTCCCCTACCCCCCCATGACTGACCTCCCCTCCCCCCCCACCCCCCATCCATACAACCTAAGACCTACCTGAACACTTACTTGAAGACGTCCTCTTCCTTGCTCTGCTCCCGTCCGACTGACACCAGCCTGTCAATCAGGTCGGCCTGTCAGACGGGAAGCCAACAAAAAAAATTAAAAGATGTCCTTACGTCAAAATCGTAAAGATGTCTGGGAAACCCGTACTTCCGGGTTTCCCATCCGTGATTCGAACACCATCCCCCCTCCCCCCGCCCCCTTCCTGGCTCTGGGTCAAAATCCTGGCCTATATGTTGTAATATTGCCATCTACTGGTGTAGTAGCATATGACATACAAGGATCATATGACGATAATCTCAGAATTGATAGGTTCAGAGCATGTCATCTGACATTGCTTAGAAACTATTCCTGGAACTGTATAAATAGGATCACTCTTAGTGGTTCTTTGATATTCCGCACTGAGAATTCGCCTCGATTAGTTAGTAGTTCGAAGACCCCGATGGATATCCTACTTGTAAATATACAGATATATAGACTTTCTTGTACTTTCTGTTGATAGTAATAAAACCAAGTTAATCTATCTGACATCCAAACCGATATGATTTGGATTAATCTACTCAACTGATCTAACAATAACTCACTCATTTTTTGTATCTTGTTCAGGAATATAAGAGAAGAGCCCAAATGGCCAGACATGTGAGCAGTATTCGGCAGACTTGGGATTTATAGATACGAGTAAAGTCATGAAAACCTGCAGATAAATTGTATTAACTTTCAACTTCTGCCAGTAGTTGCAATTATAATATATCTGGATAAGTATTTAACTCTTGGTGTTGGCTGAGAGGCGTTTCTGCTCATGTAAGATTTTTTTTTAAATCAACTGCCCAGTAAAACTATTGTCTCCCCCGCTCCACCTCGAAAGCTGTTGGAATAAGGTAGCAGGGATGGGTCAGTGAAATTCCAGCAGGATCTGCCCCAATCTCTCTCTTTAAATAGAGAGTCTCCTGGACTTCCTTAAAAAGGGCAGAGCTGAGGAGAATCCATTCCCCGTCTTCAAAAATGTACTGCGGTATTGGCAATGTAAAACTTACACATTTATTGAACAATCTTGAGCCATTTGCTGCATATTTAAATCAAATGTATCAGAGTTACAACTGCCAATAACAATTCCTCACCCATCCCACTATATACCCTTAAAAATAAAATTGATCGCACAACATATGTATAATTAAAAATAAAATCACCAAGTTACTCATCAACTTGGCACCACCAACATTTTCCCTGCTGTCCCCCACAAACATCATGATGCACCCTGTTGGCCCACGAAACATTCCAGGCTCTGGTTACACACACCCACATACTTCATGAATGCCACCTGAACAGCTGACTCCTCATATTCCAAGGCCCGATATAAATAGCCCTAGTAGAAACAAACAAAATGTGCACATGCAGGAGATCATCTCCGATGTAAAAGACCACAATTTCCAGGCACCTCCAATAAGCCTGCAAAAGGTCCACTGCCATATTGGAAATGAAATCAATCAATTGGCAGAGGATTAATAGGTCTGGGAGGAGAAACTTTGGCAGAGGCTAAGGCCCAACTATCAATCCAGACCTTAGTTCAGATTCTGACAAAGAATCTTTGTACTTTTGGAGTGGTAACCAATTTGCTGTCTGGAACACTTCTGGCATAGTGCGGGTGCAGCAGATTGCCACTCAAAATTAGGAGGTCGAGCGCCGATTTTATGCAGAAAAAACGGGCAGCCACGAGTTGAGTTTCTCCTCCTTTAAGTATAAAATCCCAGCAGCACATTTCATGCGTTAGCTGCTCAGTTTGTCTTGCCATGATGCATAGGTTGTATTTTAAACCCTGCAAGTGTACATTTACAAGGATTGTATTCTGTTTTTGCTGAGGAACAAAATTGCTTATTTCTTTCTGAGAAGCTACGAGGAGAGATTGGATAGGCTGGGGTTGTTTTCCTTGGAGCAGAGGAGGCTGAGGGGTGACTTGATTGAGGTGTACAAAATTATGAGGGGCCTAGATAGAGTAGACAGGAAGTATCTGTTTCCCCTAGCGGAGAGTTCAAGAACTAGAGGACATAGATTTAAGCTGATTGGCGGAAAGATTAGAGGGGACATGAGGGAAAACCTTTTTACCCAGAGGGTGGTGGGTGTATGGAATTTGCTGCCCCAATTAATGGTAGAGGCAGTGACCCTCAACTCTTTTAAAAAGCACCTGGCCCTGCACCTAAAGTGCTGTAAGCTGCAGGGCTACGGGCCAGGTGCTGGAAGGTGGGATTAGAATGGGCACCTGGTTGTTCTTCGAGCCCTTCTGTGCTGTATCTTTTCTATGGTTCTATTTCTTTCAATTTCTCTAAGAAGAATTAAAAGGATCTTGCCTGACTTTTTTTTGATTAATCCTTTGTGAACTATTTTTAGACTTCCAGTACTGTATTGGACTTTTCAACATCATGCCAATACTGCTTATCTCTGTAAATAATAATAGTCATGAATAATCCTGTTTGATAGTTTAGCCTGTAACAAAACATGTCTGACATGGTTGGTATCCTTCTTTTGAAATGACTATGAAGTAATGGAATCCTATGAGCTATTCAGCAGTAAGTTTACAATAAAAGGGAGGGTTTCTTTCCTTTGCGACATGCTATATCCCATATATTACATTGAAATACATAGAAGTTACAACACGGAAACAGACCATTCGATCCAACTACTCCATGTCGGCATCTACCCACAATGCAAGCAAATAGTTCGCATCATCTTTACTCACCTTGCTCCTGTATCCCTTTAACCTCTTTTCCTTCATCCACCTATCCAACCTAATATTGAATGCTGAAATAGTTTCTGCCTCAACCACGAACACTGGAAGTGAATTCCACATCCTCTGTGTAAAAAAGTTTCTCCTGCCCTCTGTTCTATATCTCTTACATTTAATCTTGCATCTATGGCCCCTCATTCTACACCCCTTGACTTCTGGAAGTAGTCTGCTTCTATGTACCCTGTTCCATTGTTTCATAATTTTAAACACTTCAATCATAATGTAATAATGCATTGTTCTAACAAAAAAAAACACTATCCCAGATTTTTTGAAATCCTAGGAGATATCTTGGAGGAAGAGGCCACTTCGAGGAACAGCCAGGCTCATCAAGATCAATTACTTTTGCCCCATTCTCACTAACTCAGTCATGACCAGCCCAAATACATCCACTCAAGAGGAAGTAGGTAGTGAGCCAGGAGGGTTTTCACTGGGTGAGGCACCAAGCACTATTGAGCAGGAGGACTTAGGAGTGGAAGAAGGATAGGCTACCATTCCTCCTCAGAGGGAGAAGAAAGGACCACCCTTGGCTGAGAAGCCTATGGATCCAGACCTCATGGGCTTACTATTCAAAAGAAGAATGATTTGGAAGTGTAAATCTTGAATGCAAGCAGTGGAGATAGTTTTCTTGCATATAGTTGAGATGCTGTGGGAGTAGAATGAGTCCACTTCACACATCTGCAACATCCTGGGGAGAGTGACAGTCCAGGAGATTTTTGTGGCAACAAAGCTCCTGAGGGAGGTTATAAAGACATCGATGGCTTTTGGAGCGACACTACCCCTGTTTCAGTAAATGCTTTGAGGACCAACCTGAACACAACACTTTCACAGGGCTTCCAAACTTGATCAGGATGATTGTGTCTGTAATAATACTGACCAGTAGCACGCCTGAGCCTGTGCCCTGGTCTAGTGGGCAGCAAGGAGAGGTAACAGATGCTTCTGTCTCACGTGATAATGACACAATGCTGACTACTTTAAAGCTCCTATGTATAACAGCGCCTATGGGAGCTTCAGACCTGGGTCTAACTCCCCTTCACAATGCAAGAGAAATGGCAACTAGAAGCAGGGACAACAGCTTCACTAAAGCAAGAGTCACCTCAGTCCTTAAAGCCTCAGAGAAATCTTCTCAGTCACCCAGCTCTCAACCTCTCAGAAGTAGCAAATTCAGAGCCAGATTGTCAACCCTCCTGGATTGTTCGTGAGTTTCCCTGGCCCTGCTGCTGGCAATCTGGGAGAAAAATACTTTGTATTCGACGATTGGCATTGTACACAAGCTGGACGTTTATTGAACGAAATCCTTTCTTGTATAGGGAACTGAATGGATGGTCAGTTGTGGGCCCCATTTTAAGCCTCAATTATATCTGAAAATGGGTGGCTTTTTTCTCAAGGAGGATCCAGGCCAAGGTCTCCCTTCAGCTCATAGGAGGTGCAGGCCTGCCTATGGGAATCGATTTACATTAGGCAGGAGAAAAAGGAGTGAGAGCACACAGGGCAGCCGCCTGATCCCTCCGGCAGGAGGCCCGGTCCATTTTGAGGGACGAATCTCATTAACATGCTGCCAGCAAGCAGCATAGCCCCGGACTGATGTCCTGCTGCAGCTCACTGGCTCCGGGCCGGCACAATATTGGGTAGCTCAGAGACCAACCCGGCGGGCAGAAAGGTGGAAGGGTGCGATCATGGAGGGAGGAGGGGCGAGTTCGGGCCTGCAGTGGCTCACATTGTTCTTGTGAAGCCTGGAGGAGCCGGTTCCTCTTGACCGCCAGGTTTTACCAAGTGGAGGGTCCACAATCTCCGCCCAGTAGGCCCTCTAAATTGCATCAGGGTGCTGTGTTTTTCTTAGGGTAATGAGGCCCCCACCTGATTCAGGCGAACGCCTGGCCCGTGCAGATAAAATGGCAAAAGACCAGGACCCAGCTGGTAAGTTAACCATCTCAATTTTAACTCTGCTACCATCCCATTTATGCTGGGTGGAGGAGTTCAAATTGTCTCAAAAGTATCTGGAGCAGTCCAAACTGTGACAGTTACATTGCAGTCAATGAAAGAATATATTGTAATAATATGTGCTCAAATCCAGCTTAACAAATTCTATATAATTCCTATGATTTGATCAGGCTACTATTGTGTTATTCTGAACAAATCGAGAAAGTTTTAAGAACTCTGTGGTGCACTCAATACTCCTCAGAGTTAACCATTGCTTTCTCTGTTTTCATTATACCCTGTCCTTTTTCAGATGGATCCTGTTCTCCGGAGTGGGATGGTTTAATGTGCTGGCCAAATGGATTCCCAGGAGAGCTCACAGCTGTTCCGTGCCCAAGTTACATTTACGACTTTAATCATAATGGTACTATGAAATGTCATTATTTCTTTTTTTTGCTCGTTATTGCCAAGTTCATATTTATCAATGGCAAAAGGCTAATCAACCAGAAGAGACACCACAGCTCTTAAAATATAAACGAGATGTTTCTTTTTTCCATTTGTTTGCAGGGTTTGCCTATCGCCAGTGCGATGGAGATGGGAAGTGGGAGTTTGTTGAAAACCTAAATCGAACATGGACAAATTACACGGAGTGTATCACGTTCCTGCAGCCTGACAGTGGACATAGACAAGTAAAAGTTCAAATTTCCCTTTGCTGAGATTTTACAGGCCTTTATATTTGTGTTACAATCTTTTTTTTGGTGGGGGGGGGGGGGGGGGGAGGGCTGAATTAAAAGTGGAGCCTGACTTCATCCCAAACATTTTGTAGTGTTATTTTCAGTTTATTTCAAAATTATTTCATTAGCAAAATAAAAACCAAGAAATGTACTTTTACAGAACATAATCTGATTTTTGATTTTTACACAATGCATTCTTATTTAACAGGATTTCTTTGAACGATTATATGTAATGTATACCGTGGGATATTCTGTGTCACTCTGCTCACTGACCATAGCGATGATGATCATAGGGTATTTCAAGTAAGTGGAAAAAATGATTTTTTTTTAATCTATTACAATTTTAAATACCAGAAGGAATGTAACAGGGTAAATTTTACAATTTAGCATTCCTAGCACCCCCTTATGGAGAAAGAATAAAAAATGAACAAGGTGTTAATGTTGGGACATTTTTAGTAAGTTTGAAATTAGCCTTGTAACTTAGAGAACATTGACCTGCTCAGGTTGATGATATTTGTACTTTGCTTTGTAACTTGTTTGATGTCTATCATGCCTCTCTTTCCTTGGTTAACTGAGTGGGTTTTTAAGCAAATCTCCACTCAGCCCGAAATGGCCGAGATGCACAAATTGCTCCCATTGTCTGGAAGCCTCCAAAATATCAACACTCAGCTCTTCTTCGAAAAACCTATGCTTCCTTTTTTCTAGACCCCTATTACTGTTTATCTGTGTTCCTATATCATGATCGGACTTTTCTTGTGCACACTATGCATTTATTGCCCATGATTCATTGCTGGATTTTCTGTTACAGGATTGAGAGCAAAATAAGAAAGGAAACTATTTAACAATTTTAAAATCTACAAAAAAAAATACAATTATTAACCCACATTTTTTTCAAAGAGGAAAATATGTCCCATGCAATCAAAATGGCAAGTGACAACAATGCTGCCGTGGGTGATTTTCCTGAGTGTAATTTCATTAAATAGGTTTTCATTGGCTGATTTTCAGTCATTCTAGCTAATCGCGATGCATCCGTAATAATGCATCTCTAACACTTTTGAAACAGCTGATTTGACACGTAATAGGTATAAATCACAAAACTTTCAGCAATCTAGTTATGGAGTGTGCCATGGAATGCACAGAATGGCTCCACACAAGTAGAGACAATCCTGATTTACTTAAAAAGCTCTGCAAACAAGAGCAACAATAGAAGCGACATGACTTAGCTTTTGAATGAGGAGGCTTCTCTTTTTATTCCAGGTGTCATGGAGCAGTTGTATGGTCAGGGAGAGGGGGATATTCCCTACTCTGTGGTGGGGACAGAGGTGTTTGAAACTCAGGAGATGGCGGGGTGAATGACTTTAGCAGCCGCCAAGGGAAGCTTGTGGTTGTTTCCCCTCTTCTGCCTCCGAATGAACAATATTGCAAAAGGCAGGGGTGGCACAGTACTAAACATGGCGTCCGTCACGAAATGTAAAATCCTATCAGCGATCAGCAACGTGTACAGAAGCAGAAAAAAAACATTTTTTAATTCAAAAGATCAAAAATAAAGATCTTAGTTGGCAACAGCAGCCTGTACCTTAAGACAGGTAGAGCCCAAACAACAGCTCTGAAATCAGTAGTACCAGGTTTTACTGGGAGCAGTTTACCCTCTAACTGGTTCTATTAGAGGAAATTTGATTGTAGAGGCCCCTGACATTTATTTGCATTAAATTTACATTCCTACACCCTCTTCAGACACAGCTAAGTGCAGACACCAGAAAAGCCCTGGCGGAAGTTTACGTACAGTGCTATTCAAGACCAAAATGGGGGTAATGAATGAGCTCCCATTCTTCCTCTGCATTGTACCCGTTTTTTGGCACTATTTGGGAACAGATCAGAGGAAAATCAGGCCTTTTGAATTGCAGTAAATCAATGGCCCTGCACATGATATATCTCTATTCTTTGCAGATCATGCCAGAGTAGATACATCGGCACTGCATGTCCTAATGCGTACAATTTTCAAAAAACAGTTACAAAAGTTAAATCAAGAAGGTGTGTAGCATAGAAATACTACAAAGTTGACATTTGTTGAAACAGAATCTGTGTTAGTTCTCTGGGATAATTAATGTTCTGACCACACACAATGGGCTCGATTTTCGCACCCCCGATCGGGTGCGTTCGTGGCGGGGTGGGGGCTGCGAAAATCGGGAATTCCCGGGGCGGGTCTGGAGCCCGGCTCCAACCCGCCCACTTCCGGGTTCCCCAGTGATGCGCTGACATGCGCGTGCAGCCCCTGCATGTGGGACTCCCGCCGGCAATTAAAGCAGCGGGGTGCCACTTAAAGTATTTATTTAGGTATTTCAGGTTGTTTAGAGACCTGATTAACATGATATTTTAGGAGGGGTGGGATTTTGCAAACAACTAGGACTGTTTCCCGTACTGGGGGAAACACTCCCAGTTCAAATGGACGTGTTGCAGCCATCAGCCTGTGGCAGCTGCAACGGTCCATTTGACAGGTGTGGGGGGGGGGGGTGGGGGGGGGAGACCCTCACTCATTGCAGGAGGCCACTCTGTCACTTTGGACAAAGTTTGGCCTCCACCACCCTCCTCCTAACAATAAAATTCACAAACTTGCACACTTACCCCGGTGTCCAGACACATGTACCTACCTTGCGGACCCCCTCAAATGTACATCTTCCGGATGGGGGCCGCTGTAGCTGCAGTCATGACCTCCTCGGAGGGCGAACAGCATCAACGGCCTCGCCGGCCACGCAGTCCACCTCTGACACGTGGAGCCCCACAACACAGTGCTGTGACACATCCACCTTCACAGCAGGAGGGAGGGCAATGGCAGAGAGAGATGCGTCGCAGAAGGCACTACCCTCGCCACAGGGTCCACAGACCGAGGCTCAGCTTCCAGAACCTTTCTGAGCAGCATTGCACACGGAGGCTCAGAGTCACTCGACATGTAGTCGTGGACATCTGCAGCCTCCTTCATGCCGAGCTGCTCCCGGTTGGCCCGAGCACCATCTTCTTACCTGTTGCTGTGTAAGTCACCACTGCCCTCAACAACTTCTCCTCCGCATCCTTCCAGGGTGCCACCGGGGACATCGCCGACGTCTCTCAGTCGTCTGCACAAAAGAGCCCTGCAAATACACCCACTCTGCAGTGATACAATGGGTGGCATCAGTTGTGGGTCTTCATAGTGATCCTCAGGAAAGGGCAATATTGCACAAACCAGACAAGATTCGCAAAGACAATATAATATGTTGCGTGAGTTGATCAGAAATTAAATATAGGTAAAAACCATGACAAACCCTCAAACACCCTTGTGCATCCCCTTCATGCTCACAACACATTTGCCTTACGCTTCCTATTGCACATATGTGATGCCTGCCCTGTGGCTGCAGCACAGGTAGTGGCAGGTTGGGTGAGGCTGACCGTGAAAGAGATGCATCAGAGGGTGAGTATGAGATAGAGCCATGAGATTGTATGAGGATTGGGTTGAGTGGTAGTGGCGGGATGAGTACTGGCGAGGTGAGTAAGTGCAGGTAAGATGAGGATGAGGTTTGAGTGGTTGTGAGGAGTGATGTGGTAGAGTAGTGTTGGCAGTGCAGAAGGTGATGTGGGGTGGGGGCAGTGATGTGGCAGATGGAGTGTAGGGGAATGAGTAAGTGTACTCACTTCGGCTGGCCTACTTAGGTGATTGAAGCGCCTCCTGCACTATATGCAGGTGGGCGATATGTTGGTGGTGCAGGTGACCTCCTCTGCCACCTCGGGCCAAGCCTTCTTGGTGGCAGAGGCAGGCCGCTTCCTCCCGCCTGCCTGGGGGGAAGATCTCTGTCCTCTCCCTCCTCCTCACCCCATCCAGTAATACCTAGAGTGAGGCATCATTAAACCTGGGAGCAGCCTTCCCCCTGGGCTGCTCCATGCTGTAATTTTTCCTATTTTCTGCAGCATCAGTCAGTGGAGGACTGCCCCTTTAAATAGAGCTCCTCCAGCTGACAGCCTATGCTGCGCATGCGCAGTCTGCCCGCCGCACAGCTTACCAACGGGAAACCCGGAAGCACAGGTAAGTGGCTCCAATTAGCCTGCGATTCCGTGCGGAGCACCCCGATTTCACTGGGTACATTAGCCACGCGCCCAGTCGACCCCCCGCTGCGAACCCGCCACCCTGCTATCGGGCCCAATACTTCTGACACAACTTACAGGCCACTGAAGCAAAACTCACTATTGGGATTTCTCCTGTCCCTTGGAATCAGATTGCACTTACAAGAAGAAAATTTTATTTATATTATGCACCAAATTTTCAGTTTATGTAATTGCATAACACATGTACCAAAGACACATACTTAAGAACAGTATTTAAACAGCGTCTTAAATATTACTACCAGTGCACTGGGCTCTGACAGAACCACATTTCACACACTCTGCCCTGCCTTTCCTCCCCCCTGGACCTCTGCTGCATTCTCAGGTGCAGTCTTTGCCTCTGCTCCACTTTCTGCCAGGGGCAGCCCCCCACCCCCTTTGAGTAATACAGCTCTGCTCCCGCCCAACTAATCTCTATGGCATTAACTAGAAGACCATCCAGCCTGCAATATCAGGCCAGACCTCATCCCTTGCAGGTACAGAGGTGGGTGATGCAATGGAAATGGAAATAGGCTGTCTTGGTGATCAGTCGGATGTGGGGCTGGAAGCTCAGCTTGAGTTCGCATCCCACTGGGTTCAACTTGAATGAACAGCCAGAGACCTAGGTTGTAAAACTCCTGGCAGGAGCTGTACAGGATCTCAACGTTACACAGGAGAAACAAAATGCTCAGGCTTTGTTTCGGTGGTTCTTAAACTGTGAGGCAGAGCTGAGTCTATAAATTATTTTTATGGAGAATTAGATGGGTGTTATAAAGGAGGAATATTAAAGGGTATGGACAGTGAGCAGGAGAGTGGGATTCAATTAGATGACTCGTGGAGAAAAACACAGGTGAAGGCATGGGCCAAATGACCTGTTTCTGTAATTCTCAGGGGGGTGGGAGCAGTGAGAAGCAGAAAAGACCGACAACACCTCCAAACTAGATCACATAATAATTTCTCAATGCACATGAGGAGCAACTGGGGATACAGTTCAAAAAGCACTGAACCCAAACTCTTTTGCAACCCAAGTCATTCGGAATGCTGTTATAGGATACTTTGTTCAATATTATGTGAAGTTTTGTTAATGTTGTACAGAAATTGAAACATGTTACTGTCACAACTTGCAAAGCTAGTGTCGTTTCATAGATGCCATGTTAAATAAAAGGAGAGTTCTCCTGGAATAAGGAACACGGTGGTGATGTTAGGCAGATTCAGGAGTTTTCAAGACCAAACCAGATTGAAAATTTGTTGCCATTTGTATAACGAGTTTTTATGTTTATGATTTGAGAAGAAATTACAATGCCGCTAGGTCTGGAAAGCCTGGATTATAAAGAGTTCACACATTAATTCCAACCTTTCCCATATAATGAAATTATATTACATATTTTAATGATAAGGGGTTTGCTCACACTAATAGCTTCTAAAAGTCACAAGTAAAGCGAGTTCCATGTAGCCTAATTGCCCTTGTTCAGTATATTTCACTACCTTGCGTTCTCAAAGGTAACTAAGAGCTTAATTCTCAAAATAGTTCTTAGGCATTTTTTTTTCCTCCGAAGTACTTTCTCTCATTTCTGTTGCTCTTCATATTGGACATGATGTGGAGATGCCGGTGATGGACTGGGGTTGACAAATGTAAAGAATCTTACAACACTAGGTTATAGTCCAACAGTTTTATTTGAAAATCACAAGCTTTCGGAGATTATCTCCTTCGTCAGGTGAGGAGATAATCTCCAAAAGCTTGTGATTTTCAAATAAAACTGTTGGACTATAACCTGGTGTTGTAAGATTCTTTACTTCCTATTGGAGACATCAAGCATTATTACTTTCTGTTTGCAGGGTGCACTGTAGCTTTGGGTTGCAGCACAGTTTCTATGACTGTAGCAATGTTGGCTACAAAGTGAACAGTAGGGGGTAACCTCACTCAGTGGAGCTGATAGTGAACACTAATCACTGACATAAAGGCTTTTAAGAGAATCAATCCATCCAGCAAGGGATAAAACTATATTAAATGTGGGAGCTATAACTGGCATATATAGCACAAAGGGTTTATGGTTTTGAAAGCAGAATCACACAATATTTGGACAGGTAATTGTTGAGAATAAATATTATAATGGGATGGCAAGTGATGTCTTTGGAAATAGTTTAAAATTCTGCTATCAGTACAATGCATTTCAACGCAGTTCAAGGCAGTTGATTAAATTATTAGAGACTTTTGCACAGTTAGAATGGAGGATTTTTTTTTAAAAGGCTTAATCTATATTGTGTCATGGTAATAAGCTCCTGATAGTGATAATGTAAAATAATTGAGTATGAAAAATGTCAAAGTTTAAAACATTTTAAAAAAATTCTCCCCTCCTGAAAGTGTTGATTCCATGCTGGGATATGGTTCCTCGTGGCCATTATTCATGTGAGTCTTGTTGTGAATGTTCACGGGTTACTGAACTTACAGTCATGCTCGAGCTTGTCCTCACCTGATATCCACACAAGCACTTCTGGAAGGAGACACTGGATAGCAATCAGATCTGGGAACCCTGGTGGAATTTCCCCTCCCCAGAACTGGGCAATTGAAGGAGAGCAACTAATTGAGCACAAACCAGGGATTGAATGCAAGACGTTTTTTTGGACAGTCCAGCTTAGCTGTTGACTGGACAAATTAACTGAGCCATTGGAATTATCATGAAATTTTGAATTAATTTTTAAATAGCCTCTCTGGGAGTTCTTGTGTTACTTAAGTTACATTTTTACATGTCTATGGCCCTAAATTTCCTCGGACTTTCTGCCACTGTTACTCTGCCAGATGTGCACTTTACTCACCTTAATTGGGTTTCAGGCCAAGTTACAGTGATGCAGCAGGAAGTCCAAGGAAATTCAGGGCCTATGTCTCCTTCTGTACAATGCAGAAGTGTTATACATTGCAGAAACATCAGCATATAATTATTCTTGGTCAGGAAAGATAACTCACTAAACCATCTAATACATAACATACTTCATTATTAAGAGTCTCATGATCATGTCCCTCACCTCCCAAGTGTGTTGAATTAGCATCACTAGGACCATGTCATTTCAACTATGTGTTAGTGCGAGGGAACTGCAGCAGATAGTCAGGCCAAAAAAAGGACAAGCGCAAGGGGTTTCTGAGAATTGTGAGCCATTATAGGTTTTCTGGGGCTTATGGGAACTGCTGAGATTCACCACAACCACCATTTATACAGCACTCCTCGCTCTAAACATTTTACATAGAAGAAACAATTGGGTGATGGAGGGTGGAACGGCTTAGATGAAGGGAAGATTTTAGAAGGCTTGTGAAGGCAGCAACAAAGATAGGAAGGTGAAGTTGTCTTGGAAGAAAGTACCAAAGATCAGGGGCTAAAAGATCAGTCTTGATGTTAGAAGGGAGGGGGTGGGAGATGCGCAGTATTCCAGAGTCAGAGCAACAGAGGGTGCAGGTTGGGACATATTGCTGGAGAAGATTACCCAAGTGGATTGGGGCAAAACTGGAAGTATTTAAAAATGAAGACAAGGATCTTGAAGCTGATCCTTTGGGGTACAGAAAGCTGTTAGAGCTGGGTGAGGATAGGTGATGGGTATGTGGGGCACTATGTGGGAAAGGACTTGGATCGTGTAATTCCAGAGAAAGTCTTGCATATTTCCACAGGAATCACAGTGCATTATCTCAAAATGCCTGGGGCTCGGGGAGAGTGAAGTTAAAGGGAAATAGGATAGAGTCATAGAAGTTTACAACATGGAAACAGGCCCTTCGGCCCAACATGTCCATGTCGCCCAGTTTATACCACTAAGCTAGTCCCAATTGCCTGCACTTGGCCCATATCCCTCTATACCCATCTTACCCATGTAACTATCCAAATGCGTTTTAAAAGAAAAATTGTACCCGCCTCTACTACTGCCTCTGGCAGCTCGTTCCAGACACTCACCACACTTTGAGTGAAAAAATTGCCCCTCTGGACCTTTTTGTATCTCTCCCCTCTCACCTTAAATCTATGTCCCCTCGTTATAGACTCCCCTACCTTTGGGAAAAGATTTTGACTATCTACCTTATCTATGCCCCTC